>NW_027524770.1:0-28192 GCF_052094955.1 Ictidomys tridecemlineatus
GCTTAGGGCTACATCAACAGCAAACAAACCATAGAGATAGAACTTGAAACTGCTTTATGGTGTCAAGTTGCAAAGAGCTAGCACAAACTGTGTTTGATTTAGAGTTCCAAATACATGTATCCCTATAGGAGAAAAGAGAGTGAAACCTCAAAATGAAACCGGTTACTGCCAACGAACGGTTTCACCTAGAGAACGAAATTTGGCGAGCCAAGTGGGATTGGTGTACTGATCATTACCTGAAAGTTTCATCAAGATTGGGTGAAAAAGTGTGTGCTGAGATTTCAGGCAACTCGTAGGTTTTTGGAAGCTTGGCAGGCCCTTTCCATGAAAGTGATTCTCGCCAGTCTCTGCTTAGGGGTGCATCAACAGCAAACAAACCATAGAGATAGAACTTGAAACTGCTTTATGGTGTCAAGTTTCAAAGAGCTAGCACAAACCCTGTTTGATTTAGAGTTCCAATACATGTATCCCTATAAGACAAAACAGAGTGAAACCTCAAAATGAAACCGGTTACTGCCAACGAACGGTTTCACCTAGAAGAACAAAATTTGGCGAGCCAAGTGGGATTGGTGTACTGATCATTACCTGAAAGTTTCATCAAGATTGGGTGAAAAAGTGTGTGCTGAGATTTCAGGCAACTCGTAGTTTTTTGGAAGCTTGGCAGGCCCTTTCCATGAAAGTGATTCTCGCCAGTCTCTGCTTAGGGCTACATCAACAGCAAACAAACCATAGAGATAGAACTTGAAACTGCTTTATGTGTCAAGTTTCAAAGAGCTAGCACAAACCGTGTTTGATTAGAGTTCCAAATACATGTATCCCTATAGGAGAAAACAGAGTGAAACCTCAAAATGAAACCGGTTACTGCCAACAAACGGTTTCACCTAGAAGAACGAAATTTGGCGAGCCAAGTGGGATTGGTGTACTGATCATTACCTGAAAGTTTCATCAAGATTGGTTGAAAAAGTGTGTGCTGAGATTTCAGGCAACTCGTAGTTTTTTGGAAGCTTGGCAGGCCCTTTCCATGAAAGTGATTCTCGCCAGTCTCTGCTTAGGGGTGCATCAACAGCAAACAAACCATAAAGATAGAACTTGAAACTGATTTATGGTGTCAAGTTTCAAAGAGCTAGCACAAACCCTGTTTATTTAGAGTTCCAAATACATGTATCCCTATAGGAGAAAACAGAGTGAAACCTCAAAATGAAACCGGTTACTGCCAACGAACGGTTTCACCTAGAAGAACAAAATTTGGCGAGCCAAGTGGGATTGGTGTACTGATCATTACCTGAAAGTTTCATCAAGATTGGGTGAAAAAGGTGTGTGCTGACATTTCAGGCAACTCGTAGATTTTTGGAAGCTTGGCAGGCCCTTTCCAAGAAAGTGATTCTCGCCAGTCTCTGCTTTGGGCTACATCAACAGCAAACAAACCATAGAGATAGAACTTGAAACTGCTTTATTGTGTCAAGTTTCAAAGAGCTAGCACAAACCGTGTTTGATTTAGAGTTCCAAATACATGTATCCCTATAGGAGAAAAAGAGTGAAACCTCAAAATGAGACCGGTTACTGCCAACGAACGGTTTCACCGAGAAGAACGAAATTTGGCGAGCCAAGTGGGATTGGTGTACTGATCATTACCTGAAAGTTTCATCAAGATTGGTTGAAAAGTGTGTGCTGAGATTTCAGGCAACTCGTAGTTTTTTGGAAGCTTGGCAGGCCCCTTTCCATGAAAGTGATTCTCGCCAGTCTCTGCTTAGGTCTACATCAACAGCAAACAAACCATAGAGATAGAACTTGAAACTGCTTTATTGTGTCAAGTTTCAAAGAGCTAGCACAAACCGTGTTTGATTTAGAGTTCCAAATACATGTATCCCTATAGGAGAAAACAGAGTGAATCCTCAAAATGAAACCGGTTACTGCCAACGAACGGTTCACCTAGAAGAACGAAATTTGGCGAGCCAAGTGGGATTGGTGTACTGATCATTACCTGAAAGTTTCATCAAGATTGGGTGAAAAAGTGTGTGCTGAGATTTCAGGAAACTTGTAGTTTTTTGGAAGCTTGGCAGGCCCTTTGCATGAAAGTGATTCTCACCAGTCTCTGCTTAGGGCTACATCAACTGCAAACAAACCATAAAGATAGAACCTGAAACTGCTTTATGGTGTCAAGTTTCAAAGAGCTAGCACAAACTGTGTGTGATTTAGAGTTCCAAATACATGTATCCTATAGGAGAAAATAGAGTGAAACCTGAAAATGAAACCGGTTACTGCCAACAAACGGTTTTCACCTAGAAGAACGAAATTTGGCGAGCCAAGTGGGATTGGTGTACTGATCATTACCTGAAAGTTTCAGCAAGATTGGGTGAAAAAGTGTGTGCTGAGAATTCAGGCAACTCATAGTTTTTTGGAAGCTTGGCAGGCCCTTTCCATGAAAGTGATTCTCGCCAGTCTCTGCTTAGGGCTACATCAACAGCAAACAAACCATAGAGATAGAACTTGAAACTGCTTTATGGTGTCATGTTTTCAAAGAGCTAGCACAAACCGTGTTTGATTTAGAGTTCCAAATACATGTATCCCTATAGGAGAAAACAGAGTGAAACCTCAAAATGAAACCGGGTTACTGCCAACGAACGGTTTCACCTAGAAGAACGAAATTTGGCGAGCCAAGTGGGATTGGTGTACTGATCATTACCTGAAAGTTTCATCAAGATTGGGAGAAAAAGTGTGTGCTGAGATTTCAGGCAACTCATAGTTTTTTGGAAGCTTGGCAGGCAATTTCCATGAAAGTGATTCTCGCCAGTCTCTGCTTAGGGCTACATCAACAGCAAACAAACCATAGAGATAGAACTTGAAACTGCTTTATGGTGTCAAGTTTCAAAGAGCTAGCACAAACCGTGTTTGATTTAGAGTTCTAAATACATGTATCCCTATAAGACAAAACAGAGTGAAACCTCAAAATGAAACCGGTTACTGCCAACGAACGGTTTCACCTAGAAGAACGAAATTTGGCGAGCCAAGTGGGATTGGTGTACTGATCATTACCTGAAAGTTTCATCAAGATTGGGTGAAAAAGTGTGTGCTGAGATTTCAGGCAACTCGTAGTTTTTTGGAAGCTTGGCAGGCCCTTTCCATGAAAGTGATTCTCGCCAGTCTCTGCTTAGGGCTACATCAACAGCAAACAAACCATAGAGATAGAACTTGAAACTGCTTTATGGTGTCAAGTTTCAAAGAGCTAGCACAAACCGTGTTTGATTTAGAGTTTCAAATACATGTATCCCTATAGGCGAAAACAGAGTGAAACCTCAAAATGAAACCGGTTACTGCCAACGAACGGTTTCACCTAGAAGAATGAAATTTGGCGAGCCAAGTGGGATTGGTGTTCTGATCATTACCTGAAAGTTTCATCAAGAGTGGGTGAAAAAGTGTGTGCTGAGATTTCAGGCAACTCGTAGTTTTTTGGAAGCTTGGCAGGCCCTTTCCATGAAAGTGATTCTCGCCAGTCTCTGCTTAGGGCTACATCAACAGCAAACAAACCATAGAGATAGAACTTGAAACTGCTTTATGGTGTCAAGTTTCAAAGAGCTAGCACAAACCGTGTTTGATTTAGAGTTCCAAATACATGTATCCCTATAGGAGAAAACAGAGTGAAACCTCAAAATGAAACCGGTTCCTGCCAAGGAACGGTTTCACCTAGAAGAACGAAATTTGGCGAGCCAAGTGGGATTGGTGTACTGATCATTACCTGAAAGTTTCATCAAGATTGGGTGAAAAAGTGTGTGCTGAGATTTCAGGCAACTCGTAGTTTTTTGGAAGCTTGGCAGGCCCTTTCCATGAAAGTGATTCTCGCCAGTCTCTGCTTAGGGCGACATCAACAGCAAACAAACCATAGAGATAGAACTTGAAACTGTTTATGGTGTCAAGTTTCAAAGAGCTAGCACAAACCGTGTTTGATTTAGAGTTCCAAATACATGTATCCCTATAGGAGAAAACAGAGTGAAACCTCAAAATGAAACCGGTTACTGCCAACGAACGGTTTCACCTAGAAGAACGAAATTTGGCGAGCCAAGTGGGATTGGTGTACTGATCATTACCTGAAAGTTTCATCAAGATTGGGTGAAAAAGTGTGTGCTGAGATTTCAGGCAACTCGTAGTTTTTGGAAGCTTGGCAGGCCTTTTCCATGAAAGTGATTCTCGCCAGTCTCTGCTTAGGGCTACATCAACAGCAAACAAACCATAGAGATAGAACTTGAAACTGCTTTATGGTGTCAAGTTTCAAAGAGCTAGCACAAACCGTGTTTGATTTAGAGTTCCAAATACATGTATCCCTATAGGAGAAAACAGAGTGAAACCTCAAAATGAAACCGGTTACTGCCAACGAACGGTTTCACCTAGAAGAACGAATTTGGCGAGCCAAGTGGGATTGGTGTACTGATCATTACCTGAAAGTTTCATCAAGATTGGGTGAAAAGTGTGTGCTGAGATTTCAGCAACTCGTAGTTTTTGGAAGCTTGGCAGGCCCTTTCCATGAAAGTGATTCTCGCCAGTCTCTGCTTAGGGGTACATCAACAGCAAACAAACCATAGAGATAGAACTTGAAACTGCTTTATGGTGTCAAGTTTCAAAGCGCTAGCACAAACCGTGTTGATTTAGAGTTCCAAATACATGTATCCCTATAGGAGAAAACCAGAGTGAAACCTCAAAATGAAACCTGTTACTGCCAACGAACGGTTTCACCTAGAAGAACGAAATTTGGCGAGCCAAGTGGATTGGTGTACTGATATTACCTGAAAGTTTCATCAAGATTGGGTGAAAAAGTGTGTGCTGAGATTTCAGGCAACTCGTAGGTTTTTGGAAGCTTGGCAGGCCCTTTCCAGAAAGTGATTCTCGCCAGTCTCTGCTTATGGCTACATCAACAGCAAACAAACCATAGGATAGAACTTGAAACTGCTTTATTGTGTCAAGTTTCAAAGAGCTAGCACAAACCGTGTTTGATTTAGTGTTCCAAATAGATGTATCCCTATAGGAGAAAACAGAGTGAAACCTCAAAATGAAACCGGTTACTGCCAACGAACGGTTTCACCTAGAAGAACGAAATTTGGCGAGCCAAGTGGGATTGGTGTACTGATCATTACCTGAAAGTTTCATCAAGATTGGGTGAAAAGTGTGTGCTGAGATTTCAGGCAAACTCGTAGTTTTTTGGAAGCTTGGCAGGCCCTTTCCATGAAAGTGATTCTCGCCAGTCTCTGCTTAGGGCTACATCAACAGCAAACAAACCATAGAGATAGAACTTGAAACTGCTTTATGGTGTCAAGTTTCAAAGAGCTAGCACAAAACCGTGTTTGATTTAGAGTTCCAAATACATGTATCCCTATAGGAGAAAACAGAGTGAAACCTCAAAATGAAACCGGTTACTGCCAACGAACGGTTTCACCTAGAAGAACGAAAATTTGGCGAGCCAAGTGGGATGGTGTACTGATCATTACCTGAAAGTTTCATCAAGATTGGGTGAAAAAGTGTGTGCTGAGATTTCAGGCACCTCGTAGTTTTTTGGAAGCTTGCAGGCCCTTTCCATGAAAGTGATTCTCGCCAGTCTCTGCTTAGGGCTACATCAACAGCAAACAAACCATAGAGATAGAACTTGAAACTGCTTTATGGTGTCAAGTTTCAAAGAGCTAGCACAAACCGTGTTTGATTTAGAGTTCCAAATACATGTATCCCTATAGGAGAAAACAGAGTGAACCTCAAAATGAAACCGGTTACTGCCAACGAACGGTTTCACCTAGAAGAACGAAATTTGGCGAGCCAAGTGGGATTGGTGTACTGATCATTACCTGAAAGTTTCATCAAGATTGGGTGAAAAAGTGTGTGCTGAGATTTCAGGCAACTCGTAGTTTTTTGGAAGCTTGGCAGGGCCTTTCCATGAAAGTGATTCTCGCCAGTCTCTGCTTAGGGCTACATCAACAGCAAACAAACCATAGAGATAGAACTTGAAAACTGCGTTATTGTGTCAAGTTTCAAAGAGCTAGCACAAACCGTGTTTGATTTAGAGTTCCAAATACATGTATCCGTATAGGAGAAAACAGAGTAAAACCTCAAAATGAAACCGGTTACTGCAACGAACGGTTTCACCAAGAAGAACGAAATTTGGCGAGCCAAGTGGGATTGGTGTACTGATCATTACCTGAAAGTTTCATCAAGATTGGGTGAAAAAGTTTGTGCTGAGATTTCAGGCAACTCGTAGTTTTTTGGAAGCTTGGCAGGCCCTTTCCATGAAAGTGATTCTCGCCAGTCTCTGCTTAGGGCTACATCAACAGCAAACAAACCATAGAGAAAGAACTTGAAACTGCTTATTGTGTCAAGTTTCAAAGAGCTAGCACAAACCGTGTTTGATTTAGAGTTCCAAATACATGTATCCCTATAGGAGAAAACAGAGTGAAACCTCAAAATGAAACCGGTTACTGCCAACGAACGTTTCACCTAGAAGAACGAATTTGGCGAGCCAAGTGGGATTGGTGTACTGATCATTACCTGAAAGTTTCATCAAGATTGGGTGAAAAAGTGTGTGCTGAGATTTCAGGCAACTCGTAGTTTTTTGGAAGCTTGGCAGGCCCTTTCCATGAAAGTGATTCTCGCCAGTCTCTGCTTTAGGGCTACATCAACAGCAAACAAACCATAGAGATAGAACTTGAAACTGCTTTATGGTGTCAAGTTTCAAAGAGCTAGCACAAACCGTGTTTGATTTAGAGTTCCAAATACATGTATCCCTATAGGAGAAAACAGAGTGAAACCTCAAAATGAAACCGGTTACTGCCAACGAACGGTTTCACCTAGAAGAACGAAATTTGGCGAGCCAAGTGGGATTGGTGTACTGATCATTACCTGAAAGTTTCATCAAGATTGGGTGAAAAAGTGTGTGCTGAGATTTCAGGCAACTCGTAGTTTTTTGGAAGCTTGGCAGGCCCTTTCCATGAAAGTGATTCTCGCCAGTCTCTGCTTAGGGATACATCAACAGCAAACAAACCATAGAGATAGAACTTGAAACTGCTTTATGGTGTCAAGTTTCAAAGAGCTAGCACAAACCGTGTTTGATTTAGAGTTCCAAATACATGTATCCCTATAGGAGAAAACAGAGTGAAACCTCAAAATGAAACCGGTTACTGCCAACGAACGGTTTCACCTAGAAGAACGAAATTTGGCGAGCCAAGTGGGATTGGTGTACTGATCATTACCTGAAAGTTTCATCAAGATTGGGTGAAAAAGTGTGTGCTGAGATTTCAGGGAACTCGTAGTTTTTTGGAAGCTTGGCAGGCCCTTTCCATGAAAGTGATTCTCGCCAGTCTCTGCTTAGGGCTACATCAACAGCAAACAAACCATAGAGATAGAACTTGAAACTGCTTTATGGTGTCAAGTTTCAAAGAGCTAGCACAAACCGTGTTTGATTTAGAGTTCCAAATACATGTATCCCTATAAGACAAAACAGAGTGAAACCTCAAAATGAAACCGGTTACTGCCAACGAACGGTTTCACCTAGAAGAACGAAATTTGGCGAGCCAAGTGGGATTGGTGTACTGATCATTAGATGAAAGTTTCATCAAGATTGGGTGAAAAAGTGTGTGCTGAGATTTCAGGCAACTCGTAGTTTTTTGGAAGTTTGGCAGGCCCTTTCCATGAAAGTGATTCTCGCCAGTCTCTGCTTAGGGCTACATCAACAGCAAACAAACCATAGAGATAGAACTTGAAACTGCTTTATGGTGTCAAGTTGCAAAGAGCTAGCACAAACTGTGTTTGATTTAGAGTTCCAAATACATGTATCCCTATAGGAGAAAAGAGAGTGAAACCTCAAAATGAAACCGGTTACTGCCAACGAACGGTTTCACCTAGAAGAACGAAATTTGGCGAGCCAAGTGGGATTGGTGTACTGATCATTACCTGAAAGTTTCATCAAGATTGGGTGAAAAAGTGTGTGCTGAGATTTCAGGCAACTCGTAGGTTTTTGGAAGCTTGGCAGGCCCTTTCCATGAAAGTGATTCTCGCCAGTCTCTGCTTAGGGGTGCATCAACAGCAAACAAACCATAGAGATAGAACTTGAAACTGCTTTATGGTGTCAAGTTTCAAAGAGCTAGCACAAACCCTGTTTGATTTAGAGTTCCAAATACATGTATCCCTATAAGACAAAACAGAGTGAAACCTCAAAATGAAACCGGTTACTGCCAACGAACGGTTTCACCTAGAAGAACAAAATTTGGCGAGCCAAGTGGGATTGGTGTACTGATCATTACCTGAAAGTTTCATCAAGATTGGGTGAAAAAGTGTGTGCTGAGATTTCAGGCAACTCGTAGTTTTTTGGAAGCTTGGCAGGCCCTTTCCATGAAAGTTATTCTCGCCAGTCTCTGCTTAGGGCTACATCAACAGCAAACAAACCATAGAGATAGAACTTGAAACTGCTTTATGGTGTCAAGTTTCAAAGAGCTAGCACAAACCCTGTTTGATTTAGAGTTCCAAATACATGTATCCCTATAGGAGAAAACAGAGTGAAACCTCAAAATGAAACCGGTTACTGCCAACAAACGGTTTCACCTAGAAGAACGAAATTTGGCGAGCCAAGTGGGATTGGTGTACTGATCATTACCTGAAAGTTTCATCAAGATTGGTTGAAAAAGTGTGTGCTGAGATTTCAGGCAACTCGTAGTTTTTTGGAAGCTTGGCAGGCCCTTTCCATGAAAGTGATTCTCGCCAGTCTCTGCTTAGGGGTGCATCAACAGCAAACAAACCATAAAGATAGAACTTGAAACTGATTTATGGTGTCAAGTTTCAAAGAGCTAGCACAAACCCTGTTTGATTTAGAGTTCCAAATACATGTATCCCTATAGGAGAAAACAGAGTGAAACCTCAAAATGAAACCGGTTACTGCCAACGAACGGTTTCACCTAGAAGAACAAAATTTGGCGAGCCAAGTGGGATTGGTGTACTGATCATTACCTGAAAGTTTCATCAAGATTGGGTGAAAAAGTGTGTGCTGACATTTCAGGCAACTCGTAGATTTTTGGAAGCTTGGCAGGCCCTTTCCAAGAAAGTGATTCTCGCCAGTCTCTGCTTTGGGCTACATCAACAGCAAACAAACCATAGAGATAGAACTTGAAACTGCTTTATTGTGTCAAGTTTCAAAGAGCTAGCACAAACCGTGTTTGATTTAGAGTTCCAAATACATGTATCCCTATAGGAGAAAAAGAGTGAAACCTCAAAATGAGACCGGTTACTGCCAACGAACGGTTTCACCGAGAAGAACGAAATTTGGCGAGCCAAGTGGGATTGGTGTACTGATCATTACCTGAAAGTTTCATCAAGATTGGTTGAAAAAGTGTGTGCTGAGATTTCAGGCAACTCGTAGTTTTTTGGAAGCTTGGCAGGCCCTTTCCATGAAAGTGATTCTCGCCAGTCTCTGCTTAGGTCTACATCAACAGCAAACAAACCATAGAGATAGAACTTGAAACTGCTTTATTGTGTCAAGTTTCAAAGAGCTAGCACAAACCGTGTTTGATTTAGAGTTCCAAATACATGTATCCCTATAGGAGAAAACAGAGTGAATCCTCAAAATGAAACCGGTTACTGCCAACGAACGGTTTCACCTAGAAGAACGAAATTTGGCGAGCCAAGTGGGATTGGTGTACTGATCATTACCTGAAAGTTTCATCAAGATTGGGTGAAAAAGTGTGTGCTGAGATTTCAGGAAACTTGTAGTTTTTTGGAAGCTTGGCAGGCCCTTTGCATGAAAGTGATTCTCACCAGTCTCTGCTTAGGGCTACATCAACTGCAAACAAACCATAAAGATAGAACCTGAAACTGCTTTATGGTGTCAAGTTTCAAAGAGCTAGCACAAACTGTGTGTGATTTAGAGTTCCAAATACATGTATCCCTATAGGAGAAAACAGAGTGAAACCTCAAAATGAAACCGGTTACTGCCAACAAACGGTTTCACCTAGAAGAACGAAATTTGGCGAGCCAAGTGGGATTGGTGTACTGATCATTACCTGAAAGTTTCAGCAAGATTGGGTGAAAAAGTGTGTGCTGAGAATTCAGGCAACTCATAGTTTTTTGGAAGCTTGGCAGGCCCTTTCCATGAAAGTGATTCTCGCCAGTCTCTGCTTAGGGCTACATCAACAGCAAACAAACCATAGAGATAGAACTTGAAACTGCTTTATGGTGTCATGTTTCAAAGAGCTAGCACAAACCGTGTTTGATTTAGAGTTCCAAATACATGTATCCCTATAGGAGAAAACAGAGTGAAACCTCAAAATGAAACCGGTTACTGCCAACGAACGGTTTCACCTAGAAGAACGAAATTTGGCAAGCCAAGTGGAATTGGTGTACTGATCATTACCTGAAAGTTTCATCAAGATTGGGTGAAAAAGTGTGTGCTGAGATTTCAGGCAAATCGTAGTTTTTTGGAAGCTTGGCAGGCCCTTTCCATGAAGTGATTCTCGCCAGTCTCTGCTTAGGGCTACATCAACAGCAACAACCATAGAGATAGAAACTTGAAACTGCTTTATGGTGTCAAGTTTCAAAGAGCTAGCACAAACCGTGTTTGATTTAGAGTTCCAAATACATGTATCCCTATAAGACAAAACAGAGTGAAACCTCAAAATGAAACGGTTACTGCCGTTTCACCTAGAAACGAATTTGGCGAGCCAAGTGGGATTGGTGTACTGATCATTACCTGAAAGTTTCATCAAGATTGGGTGAAAAAGTGTGTGCTGAGATTTCAGGCAACTCGTAGTTTTTTGGAAGCTTGGCAGGCCCTTTCCATAAAAGTGATTCTCGCCAGTCTCTGCTTAGGGCTACATCAAAAGCAAACAAACCATAGAGATAGAACTTGAAACTGCTTTATGGTGTCAAGTTTCAAAGAGCTAGCACAAACCGTGTTTGATTTAGAGTTCCAAATACATGTATCCCTATAGGAGAAAACAGAGTGAAACCTCAAAATGAAACCGGTTACTGCCAACAAACGGTTTCACCTAGAAGAACGAAATTTGGCGAGCCAAGTGGGATTGGTGTCCTGATCATTACCTGAAAGTTTCATCAAGATTGGGTGAAAAAGTGTGTGCTGAGATTTCAGGCAACTCGTAGTTTTTTGGAAGCTTGGCAGGCCCTTTCCATGAAAGTGATTCTCGCCAGTCTCTGCTTAGGGGTGCATCAACAGCAAACAAACCATAAAGATAGAACTTGAAACTGCTTTATGGTGTCAAGTTTCAAAGAGCTAGCACAAACCCTGTTTGATTTAGAGTTCCAAATACATGTATCCCTATAGGAGAAAACAGAGTGAAACCTCAAAATGAAACCGGTTACTGCCAACGAACGGTTTCACCTAGAAGAACGAAATTTGGCGAGCCAAGTGAGATTGGTGTACTGATCATTACCTGAAAGTTTCATCAAGATTGGGTGAAAAAGTGTGTGCTGAGATTTCAGGCAACTCGTAGATTTTTGGAAGCTTGGCAGGCCCTTTCCATGAAAGTGATACTCGCCAGTCTCTGCTTTGGGCTACATCAACGGCTACATCAACAGCAAACAAACCATAGAGATAGAACTTGAAACAGCTTTATGGTGTCAAGTTTCAAAGAGCTAGCACAAACCGTGTTTGATTTAGAGTTCCAAATACATGTATCCCTATAGGAGAAAACAGAGTGAAACCTCAAAATGAAACCGGTTACTGCCAACGAACGGTTTCACCTAGAAGAACGAAATTTGGCGAGCCAAGTGGGATTGGTGTACTGATCATTACCTGAAAATTTCATCAAGATTGGGTGAAAAAGTGTGTGCTGAGATTTCAGGCATCTCGTAGTTTTTTGGAAGCTTGGCAGGCCCTTTCCATGAAAGTGATTCTCGCCAGTCTCTGCTTAGGGCTACATCAACAGCAAACAAACCATAGAGATAGAACTTGAAACTGCTTTATGGTGTCAAGTTTCAAAGACCTAGCACAAACCGTGTTTGATTTAGAGTTCCAAATACATGTATTCCTATAGGAGAAAACAGAGTGAAACCTCAAAATGAAAGCGGTTACTGCCAACGAACGGTTTCACCTAGAAGAACGAAATTTGGCGAGCCAGGTGGGATTGGTGTACTGATCATTACCTGAAAGTTTAATCAAGATTGGGTGAAAAAGTGTGTGCTGAGATTTCAGGCAACTCGTAGTTTTTTGGAAGCTTGGCAGGCCCTTTCCATGAAAGTGATTCTCGCCAGTCTCTGCTTAGGGCTACATCAACAGCAAACAAACCATAGAGATAGAACTTGAAACTGCTTTATGGTGTCAAGTTTCAAAGAGCTAGCACAAACCGTGTTTGATTTAGAGTTCCAAATACATGTATCTCTATAGGAGAAAACAGAGTGAAACCTCAAAATGAAACCGGTTACTGCCAACGAACGGTTTCACCTAGAAGAACGAAATTTGGCGAGCCAAGTGGGATTGGTGTACTGATCATTACCTGAAAGTTTCATCAAGATTGGGTGAAAAAGTGTGTGCTGAGATTTCAGGCAACTCGTAGTTTTTTGGAAGCTTGGCAGGCCCTTTCCATGAAAGTGATTCTCGCCAGTCTCTGCTTAGGGCTACATCAACAGCAAACAAACCATAGAGATAGAACTTGAAACTGCTTTATGGTGTCAAGTTTCAAAGAGCTAGCACAAACCGTGTTTGATTTAGAGTTCCAAATACATGTATCCCTATAGGAGAAAACAGAGTGAAACCTCAAAATGAAACCGGTTACTGCCAACGAACGGTTTCACCTAGAAGAACGAAATTTGGCGAGCCAGGTGGGATTGGTGTACTGATCATTACCTGAAAGTTTCATCAAGATTGGGTGAAAAAGTGTGTGCTGAGATTTCAGGCAACTCGTAGTTTTTTGGAAGCTTGGCAGGCCCTTTCCATGAAAGTGATTCTCGCCAGTCTCTGCTTAGGGCTACATCAACAGCAAACAAACCATAGAGATAGAACTTGAAACTGCTTTATGGTGTCAAGTTTCAAAGAGCTAGCACAAACCGTGTTTGATTTAGAGTTCCAAATACATGTATCCCTATAAGACAAAACAGAGTGAAACCTCAAAATGAAACTGGTTACTGCCAACGAACGGTTTCACCTAGAAAAACGAAATTTGTCGAGCCAAGTGGGATTGGGGTACTGATCATTACCTGAAATTTTCATCAAGATTGGGTGAAAAAGTGTGTGCTGAGATTTCAGGCAACTCGTAGTTTTTTTGAAGCTTGGCAGGCCCTTTCCATGAAAGTGATTCTCGCCAGTCTCTGCTTAGGGCTACATCAACAGCAAACAAACCATAGAGATAGAACTTGAAACTGCTTTATGGTGTCAAGTTTCAAAGAGCTAGCACAAACCGTGTTTGATTTAGAGTTCCAAATACATGTATCCCTATAGGAGAAAACAGAGTGAAACCTCAAAATGAAACCGGTTACTGCCAACGAACGGTTTCACCTAGAAGAACGAAATTTGGCGAGCCAGGTGGGATTGGTGTACTGATCATTACCTGAAAGTTTCATCAAGATTGGGTGAAAAAGTGTGTGCTGAGATTTCAGGCAACTCGTAGTTTTTTGGAAGCTTGGCAGGCCCTTTCCATGAAAGTGATTCTCGCCAGTCTCTGCTTAGGGCTACATCAACAGCAAACAAACCATAGAGATAGAACTTGAAACTGCTTTATGGTGTCAAGTTTCAAAGAGCTAGCACAAACCGTGTTTGATTTAGAGTTCCAAATACATGTATCCCTATAGGAGAAAACAGAGTGAAACCTCAAAATGAAACCGGTTACTGCCAATGAACGGTTTCACCTAGAAGAATGAAATTTGGCGAGCCAAGTGGGATTGGTGTACTGATCATTACCTGAAAGTTTCATCAAGATTGGTTGAAAAAGTGTGTGCTGAGATTTCAGGAAACTCGTAGTTTTTTGGAAGCTTGGCAAGCCCTTTCCATGAAAGTGATTCTCGCCAGTCTCTGCTTAGGGCTACATCAACAGCAAACAAACCATAGAAATAGAACTTGAAACTGCTTTATGGTGTCAAGTTTCAAAGAGCTAGCACAAACCGTGTTTGATTTAGAGTTCCAAATACATGTATCCCTATAGGAGAAAACAGAGTGAAACCTCAAAATGAAACCGGTTACTGCCAACGAACGGTTTCACCTAGAAGAACGAAATTTGGCAAGCCAGGTGGGATTGGTGTACTGATCATTACCTGAAAGTTTCATCAAGATTGGGTGAAAAAGTGTGTGCTGAGATTTCAGGCAACTCGTAGTTTTTTGGAAGCTTGGCAGGCCCTTTCCATGAAAGTGATTCTCGCCAGTCTCTGCTTAGGGCTACATCAACAGCAAACAAACCATAGAGATAGAACTTGAAACTGCTTTATGGTGTCAAGTTTCAAAGAGCTAGCACAAACCGTGTTTGATTTAGAGTTCCAAATACATGTATCCCTATAGGAGAAAACAGAGTGAAACCTCAAAATGAAACCGGTTACTGCCAACGAACGGTTTCCCCTAGAAGAATGAAATTTGGCGAGCCAAGTGGGATTGGTGTACTGATCATTACCTGAAAGTTTCATCAAGATTGGGTGAAAAAGTGTGTGCTGAGATTTCAGGCAACTAGTAGTTTTTTGGAAGCTTGGCAGGCCCTTTCCATGAAAGTTATTCTCGCCAGTCTCTGCTTAGGGCTACATCAACAGCAAACAAACCATAGAGATAGAACTTGAAACTGCTTTATGGTGTCAAGTTTCAAAGAGCTAGCACAAACCGTGTTTGATTTAGAGTTCCAAATACATGTATCCCTATAGGAGAAAACAGAGTGAAACCTCAAAATGAAACCGGTTACTGCCAACGAACGGTTTCCCCTAGAAGAATGAAATTTGGCGAGCCAAGTGGGATTGGTGTACTGATCATTACCTGAAAGTTTCATCAAGATTGGGTGAAAAAGTGTGTGCTGAGATTTCAGGCAACTAGTAGTTTTTTGGAAGCTTGGCAGGCCCTTTCCATGAAAGTGATTCTCGCCAGTCTCTGCTTAGGGCTACATCAACAGCAAACAAACCATAGAGATAGAACTTGAAACTGCTTTATGGTGTCAAGTTTCAAAGAGCTAGCACAAACCGTGTTTGATTTAGAGTTCCAAATACATGTATCCCTATAGGAGAAAACACAGTGAAACCTCAAAATGAAACCGGTTACTGCCAACGAACGGTTTCACCTAGAAGAACGAAATTTGGCGAGCCAAGTGGGATTGGTGTACTGATCATTACCTGAAAGTTTCATCAAGATTGGTTGAAAAAGTGTGTGCTTAGATTTCAGGAAACTCGTAGTTTTTTGGAAGCTTGGCAAGCCCTTTCCATGAAAGTGATTCTCGCCAGTCTCTGCTTAGGGCTACATCAACAGCAAACAAACCATAGAGATAGAACTTGAAACTGCTTTATGGTGTCAAGTTTCAAAGAGCTAGCACAAACCGTGTTTGATTTAGAGTTCCAAATATATGTATCCCTATAGGAGAAAACACAGTGAAACCTCAAAATGAAACCGGTTACTGCCAACGAACGGTTTCACCTAGAAGAACGAAATTTGGCGAGCCAAGTGGGATTGGTGTACTGATCATTACCTGAAAGTTTAATCAAGATTGGGTGAAAAAGTGTGTGCTGAGATTTCAGGCAACTCGTAGTTTTTTGGAAGCTTGGCAGGCCCTTTCCATGAAAGTGATTCTCGCCAGTCTCTGCTTAGGGCTACATCAACAGCAAACAAACCATAGAGATAGAACTTGAAACTGCTTTATGGTGTCAAGTTTCAAAGAGCTAGCACAAAACGTGTTGA
This sequence comes from Ictidomys tridecemlineatus, assembly GCF_052094955.1. Lineage (NCBI taxonomy): Eukaryota > Metazoa > Chordata > Mammalia > Rodentia > Sciuridae > Ictidomys > Ictidomys tridecemlineatus. The sequence continues at coordinate 15,827 of NW_027524770.1, forward strand.
TTTAGAGTTCCAAATACATGTATCCCAATAGGAGAAAACAGAGTGAAACCTCAAAATGAAACCGGTTACTGCCAACGAACGGTTTCACCTAGAAGAACGAAATTTGGCTAGCCAAGTGGGATTGGTGTACTGATCATTACCTGAAAGTTTCATCAAGATTGGGTGAAAAAGTGTGTGCTGAGATTTCAGGCAACTCGTAGTTTTTTGGAAGCTTGGCAGGCCCTTTCCATGAAAGTGATTCTCGCCAGTCTCTGCTTAGGGCTACATCAACAGCAAACAAACCATAGAGATAGAACTTGAAACTGCTTTATGGTGTCAAGTTTCAAAGAGCTAGCACAAACCGTGTTTGATTTAGAGTTCCAAATACATGTATCCCTATAGGAGAAAACAGAGTGAAACCTCAAAATGAAACCGGTTACTGCCAAAGAACGGTTTCACCTAGAAGAACAAAATTTGGCGAGCCAAGTGGGATTGGTGTACTGATCATTACCTGAAAGTTTCATCAAGATTGGGTGAAAAAGTGTGTGCTGAGATTTCAGGCAACTCGTAGTTTTTTGGAAGCTTGGCAGGCCCTTTCCATGAAAGTGATTCTCGCCAGTCTCTGCTTAGGGCTACATCAACAGCAAACAAACCATAGAGATAAAACTTGAAACTGCTTTATGGTGTCAAGTTTCAAAGAGCTAGCACAAACCGTGTTTGATTTAGAGTTCCAAATACATGTATCCCTATAGGAGAAAACAGAGTGAAACCTCAAAATGAAACCGGTTACTGCCAACGAACGGTTTCACCTAGAAGAACGAAATTTGGCGAGCCAAGTGGGATTGGTGTACTGATCATTACATGAAAGTTTCATCAAGATTGGGTGAAAAAGTGTGTGCTGAGATTTCAGGCAACTCGTAGTTTTTTGGAAGCTTGGCAGGCCCTTTCCATGAAAGTGTTTCTCGCCAGTCTCTGCTTAGGGCTACATCAACAGCAAACAAACCATAGAGATAGAACTTGAAACTGCTTTATGGTGTCAAGTTTTCAAAGAGCTAGCACAAACCGTGTTTGATTTAGAGTTCCAAATACATGTATCCCTATAGGAGAAAACAGAGTGAAACCTCAAAATGAAACCGGTTACTGCCAACGAACGGTTTCACCTAGAAGAATGAAATTTGGCGAGCCAAGTGGGATTGGTGTACTGATCATTACCTGAAAGTTTCATCAAGATTGGGTGAAAAAGTGTGTGCTGAGATTTCAGGCAACTCGTAGTTTTTTGGAAGCTTGGCAGGCCCTTTCCATGAAAGTGATTCTCGCCAGTCTCTGCTTAGGGCTACATCAACAGCAAACAAACCATAGAGATAGAACTTGAAACTGCTTTATGGTGTCAAGTTTCAAAGAGCTAGCACAAACCGTGTTGATTTAGAGTTCCAAATACATGTATCCCTATAGGAGAAAACAGAGTGAAACCTCAAAATGAAACCGGTTACTGCCAACGAACGGTTTCACCTACAAGAACGAAATTTGGCGAGCCAAGTGGGATTGGTGTACTGATCATTACCTGAAAGTTTCATCAAGATTGGGTGAAAAAGTGTGTGCTGAGATTTCAGGCAACTCGTAGTTTTTTGGAAGCTTGGCAGGCCCTTTCCATGAAAGTGATTCTCGCCAGTCTCTGCTTAGGGCTACATCAACAGCAAACAAACCATAGAGATAGAACTTGAAACTGCTTTATGGTGTCAAGTTTCAAAGAGCTAGCACAAACCGTGTTTGATTTAGAGTTCCAAATACATGTATCCCTATAGGAGAAAACAGAGTGAAACCTCAAAATGAAACCGGTTACTGCCAACGAACGGTTTCACCTAGAAGAACAAAATTTGGCGAGCCAAGTGGGATTGGTGTACTGATCATTACCTGAAAGTTTCATCAAGATTGGGTGAAAAAGTGTGTGCTGAGATTTCAGGCAACTCGTAGTTTTTGGAAGCTTGGCAGGCCCTTTCCATGAAAGTGATTCTCGCCAGTCTCTGCTTAGGGCTACATCAACAGCAAACAAACCATAGAGATAGAACTTGAAACTGCTTTATGGTGTCAAGTTTCAAAGAGCTAGCACAAACCGTGTTTGATTTAGAGTTCCAAATACATGTATCCCTATAGGAGAAAACAGAGTGAAACCTCAAAATGAAACCGGTTACTGCCAACGAACGGTTTCACCTAGAAGAACGAAATTTGGCGAGCCAAGTGGGATTGGTGTACTGACCATTACCTGAAAGTTTCATCAAGATTGGGTGAAAAAGTGTGTGCTGAGATTTCAGGCAACTCGTAGTTTTTTGGAAGCTTGGCAGGCCCTTTCCATGAAAGTGATTCTCGCCAGTATCTGCTTAGGGGTACATCAACAGCAAACAAACCATTGGGATAGAACTTGAAACTGCTTTATGGTGTCAAGTTTCAAAGAGCTAGCACAAACCGTGTTTGATTTAGAGTTCCAAATACATGTATCCCTATAGGAGAAAACAGAGTGAAACCTCAAAATGAAACCGGTTACTGCCAACGAACGGTTTCACCTAGAAGAACGAAATTTGGCGAGCCAGGTGGGATTGGTGTACTGATCACTACCTGAAAGTTTCATCAAGATTGGGTGAAAAAGTGTGTGCTGAGATTTCAGGCAACTCGTAGTTTTTTGGAAGCTTGGCAGGCCCTTTCCATGAAAGTTATTCTCGCCAGTCTCTGCTTAGGGCTACATCAACAGCAAACAAACCATAGAGATAGAACTTGAAACTGCTTTATGGTGTCAAGTTTCAAAGAGCTAGCACAAACCGTGTTTGATTTAGAGTTCCAAATACATGTATCCCTATCGGAGAAAACAGAGTGAAACCTCAAAATGAAACCGGTTACTGCCAACGAACGGTTTCACCTAGAAGAACGAAATTTGGCGAGCCAAGTGGGATTGGTGTACTGATCATTACCTGAAAGTTTCATCAAGATTGGGTGAAAAAGTGTGTGCTGAGATTTCAGGCAACTCGTAGTTTTTTGGAAGCTTGGCAGGCCCTTTCCATGAAAGTGATTCTCGCCAGTCTCTGCTTAGGGCTACATCAACAGCAAACAAACCATAAAGATAGAACTTGAAACTGCTTTATGGTGTCAAGTTTCAAAGAGCTAGCACAAACCGTGTTGATTTAGAGTTCCAAATACATGTATCCCAATAGGAGAAAACAGAGTGAAACCTCAAAATGAAACCGGTTACTGCCAACGAACGGTTTCACCTACAAGAACGAAATTTGGCTAGCCAAGTGGGATTGGTGTACTGATCATTACCTGAAAGTTTCATCAAGATTGGGTGAAAAAGTGTGTGCTGAGATTTCAGGCAACTCGTAGGTTTTTGGAAGCTTGGCAGGCCCTTTCCATGAAAGTGATTCTCGCCAGTCTCTGCTTAGGGCTACATCAACAGCAAACAAACCATAGAGATAGAACTTGAAACTGCTTTATGGTGTCAAGTTTCAAAGAGCTAGCACAAACCGTGTTTGATTTAGAGTTCCAAATACATGTATCCCTATAGGAGAAAACAGAGTGAAACCTCAAAATGAAACCGGTTACTGCCAACGAACGGTTTCACCTAGAAGAACGAAATTTGGCGAGCCAGGTGGGATTGGTGTACTGATCACTACCTGAAAGTTCCATCAAGATTGGGTGAAAAAGTGTGTGCTGAGATTTCAGGCAACTCGTAGTTTTTTGGAAGCTTGGCAGGCCCTTTCCATGAAAGTTATTCTCGCCAGTCTCTGCTTAGGGCTACATCAACAGCAAACAAACCATAGAGATAGAACTTGAAACTGCTTTATGGTGTCAAGTTTCAAAGAGCTAGCACAAACCGTGTTTGATTTAGAGTTCCAAATACATGTATCCCTATCGGAGAAAACAGAGTGAAACCTCAAAATGAAACCGGTTACTGCCAACGAACGGTTTCACCTAGAAGAATGAAATTTGGCGAGCCAAGTGGGATTGGTGTACTGATCATTACCTGAAAGTTTCATCAAGATTGGGTGAAAAACTGTGTGCTGAGATTTCAGGCAACTCGTAGTTTTTTGGAAGCTTGGCAGGCCCTTTCCATGAAAGTGATTCTCGCCAGTCTCTGCTTAGGGCTACATCAACAGCAAACAAACCATAGAGATAGAACTTGAAACTGCTTTATGGTGTCAAGTTTCAAAGAGCTAGCACAAACCGTGTTTGATTTAGAGTTCCAAATACATGTATCCCTATAGGAGAAAACAGAGTGAAACCTCAAAATGAAACCGGTTACTGCCAACGAACGGTTTCACCTAGAAGAACGAAATTTGGCGAGCCAAGTGGGATTGGTGTACTGATCATTACCTGAAAGTTTCATCAAGATTGGGTGAAAAAGTGTGTGCTGAGATTTCAGGCAACTCGTAGTTTTTTGGAAGCTTGGCAGGCCCTTTCCATGACAGTGATTCTCGCCAGTCTCTGCTTAGGGCTACATCAACAGCAAACAAACCATAGAGATAGAACTTGAAACTGCTTTATGGTGTCAAGTTTCAAAGAGCTAGCACAAACCGTGTTTGATTTAGAGTTCCAAATACATGTATCCCTATAGGAGAAAACAGAGTGAAACCTCAAAATGAAACCGGTTACTGCCAACGAACGGTTTCACCTAGAAGAACGAAATTTGGCGAGCCAGGTGGGATTGGTGTACTGATCACTACCTGAAAGTTCCATCAAGATTGGGTGAAAAAGTGTGTGCTGAGATTTCAGGCAACTCGTAGTTTTTTGGAAGCTTGGCAGGCCCTTTCCATGAAAGTTATTCTCGCCAGTCTCTGCTTAGGGCTACATCAACAGCAAACAAACCATAGAGATAGAACTTGAAACTGCTTTATGGTGTCAAGTTTCAAAGAGCTAGCACAAACCGTGTTGATTTAGAGTTCCAAATACATGTATCCCTATCGGAGAAAACAGAGTGAAACCTCAAAATGAAACCGGTTACTGCCAACGAACGGTTTCACCTAGAAGAATGAAATTTGGCGAGCCAAGTGGGATTGGTGTACTGATCATTACCTGAAAGTTTCATCAAGATTGGGTGAAAAACTGTGTGCTGAGATTTCAGGCAACTCGTAGTTTTTTGGAAGCTTGGCAGGCCCTTTCCATGAAAGTGATTCTCGCCAGTCTCTGCTTAGGGCTACATCAACAGCAAACAAACCATAGAGATAGAACTTGAAACTGCTTTATGGTGTCAAGTTTCAAAGAGCTAGCACAAACCGTGTTTGATTTAGAGTTCCAAATACATGTATCCCTATAGGAGAAAACAGAGTGAAACCTCAAAATGAAACCGGTTACTGCCAAAGAATGGTTTCACCTAGAAGAACAAAATTTGGCGAGCCAAGTGGGATTGGTGTACTGATCATTACCTGAAAGTTTCATCAAGATTGGGTGAAAAAGTGTGTGCTGAGATTTCAGGCAACTCGTAGTTTTTTGGAAGCTTGGCAGGCCCTTTCCATGAAAGTGATTCTCGCCAGTCTCTGCTTAGGGCTACATCAACAGCAAACAAACCATAGAGATAGAACTTGAAACTGATTTATGGTGTCAAGTTTCAAAGAGCTAGCACAAACCGTGTTTGATTTAGAGTTCCAAATACATGTATCCCTATAGGAGAAAACAGAGTGAAACCTCAAAATGAAACCGGTTACTGCCAACGAACGGTTTCACCTAGAAGAACGAAATTTGGCGAGCCAAGTGGGATTGGTGTACTGATCATTACATGAAAGTTTCATCAAGATTGGGTGAAAAAGTGTGTAGTGTGTGCTGAGATTTCAGGCAACTCGTAGTTTTTTGGAAGCTTGGCAGGCCCTTTCCATGAAAGTGTTTCTCGCCAGTCTCTGCTTAGGGCTACATCAACAGCAAACAAACCATAGAGATAGAACTTGAAACTGCTTTATGGTGTCAAGTTTCAAAGAGCTAGCACAAACCGTGTTGATTTAGAGTTCCAAATACATGTATCCCTATAGGAGAAAACAGAGTGAAACCTCAAAATGAAACCGGTTACTGCCAACGAACGGTTTCACCTACAAGAACGAAATTTGGCGAGCCAAGTGGGATTGGTGTACTGATCATTACCTGAAAGTTTCATCAAGATTGGGTGAAAAAGTGTGTGCTGAGATTTCAGGCAACTCGTAGTTTTTTGGAAGCTTGGCAGGCCCTTTCCATGAAAGTGATTCTCGCCAGTCTCTGCTTAGGGCTACATCAACAGCAAACAAACCATAGAGATAGAACTTGAAACTGCTTTATGGTGTCAAGTTTCAAAGGAGCTAGCACAAACCGTGTTTTGATTTAGAGTTCCAAATACATGTATCCCTATAGGAGAAAACAGAGTGAAACCTCAAAATGAAACCGGTTACTGCCAACGAACGGTTTCACCTAGAAGAACAAAATTTGGCGAGCCAAGTGGGATTGGTGTACTGATCATTACCTGAAAGTTTCATCAAGATTGGGTGAAAAAGTGTGTGCTGAGATTTCAGGCAACTCGTAGTTTTTTTGGAAGCTTGGCAGGCCTTTCCATGAAAGTGATTCTCGCCAGTCTCTGCTTAGGGCTACATCAACAGCAAACAAACCATAGGAGATAGAACTTGAAACTGCTTTATGGTGTCAAGTTCAAAGAGCTAGCACAAACCGTGTTTGATTTAGAGTTCCAAATACATGTATCCCTATAGGAGAAAACAGAGTGAAACCTCAAAATGAAACCGGTTACTGCCAACGAACGGTTTCACCTACAAGAACGAAATTTGGCAAGCCAAGTGGGATTGGTGTACTGATCATTACCTGAAAGTTTCATCAAGATTGGCTGAAAAAGTGTGTGCTGAGATTTCAGGCAACTCGTAGTTTTTTGGAAGCTTGGCAGGCCCTTTCCATGAAAGTGATTCTCGCCAGTCTCTGCTTAGGGCTACATCAACAGCAAACAAACCATAGAGAATGAACTTGAAACTGCTTTATGGTGTCAAGTTTCAAAGAGCTAGCACAAACGTGTTTGATTTAGAGTTCCAAATACATGTATCCCTATAGGAGAAACAGAGTGAAACCTCAAAATGAAACCGGTTTACTGCCAACGAACGGTTTCACCTAGAAGAACGAAATTTGGCGAGCCAAGTGGGATTGGTGTACTGACCATTACCTGAAAGTTTCATCAAGATTGGGTGAAAAAGTGTGTGCTGAGATTTCAGGCAACTCGTAGTTTTTTGGAAGCTTGGCAGGCCCTTTCCATGAAAGTGATTCTCGCCAGTATCTGCATAGGGGTACATCAACAGCAAACAAACCATAGGGATAGAACTTGAAACTGCTTTATGGTGTCAAGTTTCAAAGAGCTAGCACAAACCGTGTTTGATTTAGAGTTCCAAATAACATGTATCCCTATAGGAGAAAACAGAGTGAAACCTCAAAATGAAAACCGGTTACTGCCAACGAACGGTTTCACCTAGAAGAACGAAATTTGGCGAGCCAGGTGGGATTGGTGTACTGATCACTACCTGAAAGTTTCATCAAGATTGGGTGAAAAAGTGTGTGCTGAGATTTCAGGCAACTCGTAGTTTTTTGGAAGCTTGGCAGGCCCTTTCCATGAAAGTTATTCTCGCCAGTCTCTGCTTAGGGCTACATCAACAGCAAACAAACCATAGAGATAGAACTTGAAACTGCTTTATGGTGTCAAGTTTCAAAGAGCTAGCACAAAACGTGTTTGATTTAGAGTTCCAAATACATGTATCCCTATAGGAGAAAACAGAGTGAAACCTCAAAATGAAACCGGTTACTGCCAACGAACGGTTTCACCTAGAAGAATGAAATTTGGCGAGCCAAGTGGGATTGGTGTACTGATCATTACCTGAAAGTTTCATCAAGATTGGGTGAAAAAGTGTGTGCTGAGATTTCAGGCAACTCGTAGTTTTTTGGAAGCTTGGCAGGCCCTTTCCATGAAAGTGATTCTCGCCAGTCTCTGCTTAGGGCTACATCAACAGCAAACAAACCATAGAGATAGAACTTGAAACTGCTTTATGGTGTCAAGTTTCAAAGAGCTAGCACAAACCGTGTTGATTTAGAGTTCCAAATACATGTATCCCAATAGGAGAAAACAGAGTGAAACCTCAAAATGAAACCGGTTACTGCCAACGAACGGTTTCACCTACAAGAACGAAATTTGGCTAGCCAAGTGGGATTGGTGTACTGATCATTACCTGAAAGTTTCATCAAGATTGGGTGAAAAAGTGTGTGCTGAGATTTCAGGCAACTCGTAGTTTTTTGGAAGCTTGGCAGGCCCTTTCCATGAAAGTGATTCTCGCCAGTCTCTGCTTAGGGCTACATCAACAGCAAACAAACCATAGAGATAGAACTTGAAACTGCTTTATGGTGTCAAGTTTCAAAGAGCTAGCACAAACCGTGTTTGATTTAGAGTTCCAAATACATGTATCCCTATAGGAGAAAACAGAGTGAAACCTCAAAATGAAACCGGTTACTGCCAAAGAATGGTTTCACCTAGAAGAACAAAATTTGGCGAGCCAAGTGGGATTGCTGTACTGATCATTACCTGAAAGTTTCATCAAGATTGGGTGAAAAAGTGTGTGCTGAGATTTCAGGCAACTCGTAGTTTTTTGGAAGCTTGGCAGGCCCTTTCCATGAAAGTGATTCTCGCCAGTCTCTGCTTAGGGCTACATCAACAGCAAACAAACCATAGAGATAAAACTTGAAACTGCTTTATGGTGTCAAGTTTCAAAGAGCTAGCACAAACCGTGTTTGATTTAGAGTTCCAAATACATGTATCCCTATAGGAGAAAACAGAGTGAAACCTCAAAATGAAACCGGTTACTGCAAACGAACGGTTTCACCTAGAAGAACAAAATTTGGCGAGCCAAGTGGGATTGGTGTACTGATCATTACATGAAAGTTTCATCAAGATTGGGTGAAAAAGTGTGTGCTGAGATTTCAGGCAACTCGTAGTTTTTTGGAAGCTTGGCAGGCCCTTTCCATGAAAGTGTTCTCGCCAGTCTCTGCTTAGGGCTACATCAACAGCAAACAAACCATAGAGATAGAACTTGAAACTGCTTTATGGTGTCAAGTTTCAAAGAGCTAGCACAAACCGTGTTTGATTTAGAGTTCCAAATACATGTATCCCTATAGGAGAAAACAGAGTGAAACCTCAAAATGAAACCGGTTACTGCCAACGAACGGTTTCACCTAGAAGAATGAAATTTGGCGAGCCAAGTGGGATTGGTGTACTGATCATTACCTGAAAGTTTCATCAAGATTGGGTGAAAAAGTGTGTGCTGAGATTTCAGGCAACTCGTAGTTTTTTGGAAGCTTGGCAGGCCCTTTCCATGAAAGTGATTCTCGCCAGTCTCTGCTTAGGGCTACATCAACAGCAAACAAACCATAGAGATAGAACTTGAAACTGCTTTATGGTGTCAAGTTTCAAAGAGCTAGCACAAACCGTGTTGATTTAGAGTTCCAAATACATGTATCCCTATAGGAGAAAACAGAGTGAAACCTCAAAATGAAACCGGTTACTGCCAACGAACGGTTTCACCTAGAAGAACGAAATTTGGCGAGCCAAGTGGGATTGGTGTACTGATCATTACCTGAAAGTTTCATCAAGATTGGGTGAAAAAGTGTGTGCTGAGATTTCAGGCAACTCGTAGTTTTTTGGAAGCTTGGCAGGCCCTTTCCATGAAAGTGATTCTCGCCAGTCTCTGCTTAGGGCTACATCAACAGCAAACAAACCATAGAGATAGAACTTGAAACTGCTTTATGGTGTCAAGTTTCAAAGAGCTAGCACAAACCGTGTTTGATTTAGAGTTCCAAATACATGTATCCCTATAGGACAAAACAGAGTGAAACCTCAAAATGAAACCGGTTACTGCCAACAAACGGTTTCACCTAGAAGAACAAAATTTGGCGAGCCAAGTGGGATTGGTGTACTGATCATTACCTGAAAGTTTCATCAAGATTGGGTGAAAAAGTGTGTGCTGAGATTTCAGGCAACTCGTAGTTTTTTGGAAGCTTGGCAGGCCCTTTCCATGAAAGTGATTCTCGCCAGTCTCTGCTTAGGGCTACATCAACAGCAAACAAACCATAGAGATAGAACTTGAAACTGCTTTATGGTGTCAAGTTTCAAAGAGCTAGCACAAACCGTGTTTGATTTAGAGTTCCAAATACATGTATCCCTATAGGAGAAAACAGAGTGAAACCTCAAAATGAAACCGGTTACTGCCAACGAACTGTTTCACCTAGAAGAACGAAATTTGGCGAGCCAGGTGGGATTGGTGTACTGATCACTACCTGAAAGTTCCATCAAGATTGGGTGAAAAAGTGTGTGCTGAGATTTCAGGCAACTCGTAGTTTTTTGGAAGCTTGGCAGGCCCTTTCCATGAAAGTGATTCTCGCCAGTCTCTGCTTAGGGCTACATCAACAGCAAACAAACCATAGAGATAGAACTTGAAACTGCTTTATGGTGTCAAGTTTCAAAGAGCTAGCACAAACCGTGTTTGATTTAGAGTTCCAAATACATGTATCCCTATCGGAGAAAACAGAGTGAAACCTCAAAATGAAACCGGTTACTGCCAACGAACGGTTTCACCTAGAAGAATGAAATTTGGCGAGCCAAGTGGGATTGGTGTACTGATCATTACCTGAAAGTTTCATCAAGATTGGGTGAAAAACTGTGTGCTGAGATTTCAGGCAACTCGTAGTTTTTTGGAAGCTTGGCAGGCCCTTTCCATGAAAGTGATTCTCGCCAGTCTCTGCTTAGGGCTACATCAACAGCAAACAAACCATAGAGATAGAACTTGAAACTGCTTTATGGTGTCAAGTTTCAAAGAGCTAGCACAAACCGTGTTGATTTAGAGTTCCAAATACATGTATCCCAATAGGAGAAAACAGAGTGAAACCTCAAAATGAAACCGGTTACTGCCAACGAACGGTTTCACCTACAAGAACGAAATTTGGCTAGCCAAGTGGGATTGGTGTACTGATCATTACCTGAAAGTTTCATCAAGATTGGGTGAAAAAGTGTGTGCTGAGATTTCAGGCAACTCGTAGTTTTTTGGAAGCTTGGCAGGCCCTTTCCATGAAAGTGATTCTCGCCAGTCTCTGCTTAGGGCTACATCAACAGCAAACAAACCATAGAGATAGAACTTGAAACTGCTTTATGGTGTCAAGTTTCAAAGAGCTAGCACAAACCGTGTTGATTTAGAGTTCCAAATACATGTATCCCAATAGGAGAAAACAGAGTGAAACCTCAAAATGAAACCGGTTACTGCCAACGAACGGTTTCACCTACAAGAACGAAATTTGGCTAGCCAAGTGGGATTGGTGTACTGATCATTACCTGAAAGTTTCATCAAGATTGGGTGAAAAAGTGTGTGCTGAGATTTCAGGCAACTCGTAGGTTTTTGGAAGCTTGGCAGGCCCTTTCCATGAAAGTGATTCTCGCCAGTCTCTGCTTAGGGCTACATCAACAGCAAACAAACCATAGAGATAGAACTTGAAACTGCTTTATGGTGTCAAGTTTCAAAGAGCTAGCACAAACCGTGTTTGATTTAGAGTTCCAAATACATGTATCCCTATAGGAGAAAACAGAGTGAAACCTCAAAATGAAACCGGTTACTGCCAACGAACGGTTTCACCTAGAAGAACGAAATTTGGCGAGCCAGGTGGGATTGGTGTACTGATCACTACCTGAAAGTTCCATCAAGATTGGGTGAAAAAGTGTGTGCTGAGATTTCAGGCAACTCGTAGTTTTTTGGAAGCTTGGCAGGCCCTTTCCATGAAAGTTATTCTCGCCAGTCTCTGCTTAGGGCTACATCAACAGCAAACAAACCATAGAGATAGAACTTGAAACTGCTTTATGGTGTCAAGTTTCAAAGAGCTAGCACAAACCGTGTTTGATTTAGAGTTCCAAATACATGTATCCCTATAGGAGAAAACAGAGTGAAACCTCAAAATGAAACCGGTTACTGCCAACGAACGGTTTCACCTAGAAGTATGAAATTTGGCGAGCCAAGTGGGATTGGTGTACTGATCATTACCTGAAAGTTTCATCAAGATTGGGTGAAAAACTGTGTGCTGAGATTTCAGGCAACTCGTAGTTTTTTGGAAGCTTGGCAGGCCCTTTCCATGAAAGTGATTCTCGCCAGTCTCTGCTTAGGGCTACATCAACAGCAAACAAACCATAGAGATAGAACTTGAAACTGCTTTATGGTGTCAAGTTTCAAAGAGCTAGCACAAACCGTGTTTGATTTAGAGTTCCAAATACATGTATCCCTATAGGAGAAAACAGAGTGAAACCTCAAAATGAAACCGGTTACTGCCAACGAACGGTTTCACCTAGAAGAACGAAATTTGGCGAGCCAA
>NW_027524771.1:0-28159 GCF_052094955.1 Ictidomys tridecemlineatus
AGAGTTCCAAATACATGTATCCCTATAGGAGAAAACACAGTGAAACCTCAAAATGAAACCGGTTACTGCCAACAAACGGTTTAACCTAGAAGAACGAAATTTAGCGAGCCAAGTGGGATTGGTGTACTGATCATTACCTGAAAGTTTCATCAAGATTGGGTGAAAAAGTGTTTGCTGAGATTTCAGGCAACTCGTAGTTTTTTGGAAGCTTGGCAGGCCCTTTCCATGAAAGTGATTCTCGCCAGTCTCTGCTTAGGGCTACATCAACAGCAAACAAACCATAGAGATAGAACTTGAAACTGATTTATTGTGTCAAGTTTCAAAGAGCTAGCACAAACCGTGTTTGATTTAGAGTTCCAAATACATGTATCCCTATAGGAGAAAACAGAGGGAAACCTCAAAATGAAACCGGTTACTGAAAAACGAACGGTTTAACCTAGAAGAACGAAATTTGGCGAGCCAAGTGGGATTGGTGTACTGATCATTACCTGAAAGTTTCATCAAGATTGGGTGAAAGAGTGTTTGCTGAGATTTCAGGCAACTCGTAGTTTTTTGGAAGCTTGGCAGGCCCTTTCCATGAAAGTGATTCTCGCCAGTCTCTGCTTAGGGCTACATCAAGAGCAAACAAACCATAGAGATAGAACTTGAAACTGCTTTATTGTGTCAAGTTTCAAAGAGCTAGCACAAACCGTGTTTGATTTAGAGTTCCAAATACATGTATCCCTATAGGAGAAAACAGAGTGAAACCTCAAAATGAAACCGGTTACTGCCAACGAACGGTTTAACCTAGAAGAACGAAATTTGGCGAGCCAAGTGGGATTGGTGTACTGATCATTACCTGAAAGTTTCATCAAGATTGGGTGAAAGAGTGTTTGCTGAGATTTCAGGCAACTCGTAGTTTTTTGGAAGCTTGGCAGGCCCTTTCCATGAAAGTGATTCTCGCCAGTCTCTGCTTAGGACTACATCAACAGCAAACAAACCATAGAGATAGAACTGGAAACTGCTTTATTGTGTCAAGTTTCAAAGAGCTAGCACAAACCCTGTTTGATTTAGAGTTCCAAATACATGTATCCCTATAGGAGAAAACAGAGTGAAACCTCAAAATGAAACCGGTTACTGCCAACGAACGGTTTAACCTAGAAGAACGAAATTTGGCGAGCCAAGTGGGATTGGTGTACTGATCATTACCTGAAAGTTTCATCAAGATTGGGTGAAAAAGTGTTTGCTGAGATTTCAGGCAACTCGTAGTTTTTTGGAAGCTTGGCAGGCCCTTTCCATGAAAGTGATTCTCGCCAGTCTCTGCTTAGGGCTACATCAACAGCAAACAAACCATAGAGATAGAACTTGAAACTGCTTTATTGTGTCAAGTTTCAAAGAGCTACCACAAACCGTGTTTGATTTAGAGTTCCAAATACATGTATCCCTATAGGAGAAAACAGAGGGAAACCTCAAAATGAAACCGGTTACTGAAAAACGAACGGTTTAACCTAGAAGAACGAAATTTGGCGAGCCAAGTGGGATTGGTGTACTGATCATTACCTGAAAGTTTCATCAAGATTGGGTGAAAGAGTGTTTGCTGAGATTTCAGGCAACTCGTAGTTTTTTGGAAGCTTGGCAGGCCCTTTCCATGAAAGTGATTCTCGCCAGTCTCTGCTTAGGGCTACATCAAGAGCAAACAAACCATAGAGATAGAACTTGAAACTGCTTTATTGTGTCAAGTTTCAAAGAGCTAGCACAAACCGTGTTTGATTTAGAGTTCCAAATACATGTATCCCTATAGGAGAAAACAGAGTGAAACCTCAAAATGAAACCGGTTACTGCCAATGAATGGTTTAACCTAGAAGAACGAAATTTGGCGAGCCAAGTGGGATTGGTGTACTGATCATTACCTGAAAGTTTCATCAAGATTGGGTGAAAGAGTGTTTGCTGAGATTTCAGGCAACTCGTAGTTTTTTGGAAGCTTGGCAGGCCCTTTCCATGAAAGTGATTCTCGCCAGTCTCTGCTGAGGGCTACATCAACAGCAAACAAACCATAGAGATAGAACTTGAAACTGCTTTATTGTGTCAAGTTTCAAAGAGCTAGCACAAACCCTGTTTGATTTAGAGTTCCAAATACATGTATCCCTATAGGAGAAAACACAGTGAAACCTCAAAATGAAACCGGTTACTGCCAACGAACGGTTTAACCTAGAAGAACGAAAATTAGCGAGCCAAGTGGGATTGGTGTACTGATCATTACCTGAAAGTTTCATCAAGATTGGGTGAAAAAGTGTGTGCTGAGATTTCAGGCAACTCGTAGTTTTTTGGAAGCTTGGCAGGCCCTTTCCATGTAAGTGATTCTCGCCAGTCTCTGCTTAGGGCTACATCAACAGCAAAAAAACCATAGAGATAGAACTTGAAACTGCTTTATTGTGTCAAGTTTCAAAGAGCTAGCCCAAACCGAGTTTGATTTAGAGTTCCAAATACATGTATCCCTATAGGAGAAAACAGAGTGAAACCTCAAAATGAAACCGGTTACTGCCAACGAACGGTTTAACCTAGAAGAACGAAATTTGGCGAGCCAAGTGGGATTGGTGTACTGATCATTACCTGAAAGTTTCATCAAGATTGGGTGAAAAAGTGTTTGCTGAGATTTCAGGCAACTCGTAGTTTTTTGGAAGCTTGGCAGGCCCTTTCCATGAAAGTGATTCTCGCCAATCTCTGCTTAGGGCTACATCAACAGCAAACAAACCATAGAGATAGAACTGGAAACTGCTTTATTGTGTCAAGTTTCAAAGAGCTAGCACAAACCGTGTTTGATTTAGAGTTCCAAATACATGTATCCCTATAGGAGAAAACAGAGTGAAACCTCAAAATGAAACCGGTTACTGCCAACGAACGGTTTAACCTGGAAGATCGAAATTTGGCGAGCCAAGTGGGAGTGGTGTACTGATCATTACCTGCAAGTTTCATCAAGATTGGGTGAAAAAGTGTTTGCTGAGATTTCAGGCAACTCGTAGTTTTTTGGAAGCTTGGCAGGCCCTTTCCATGAAAGTGATTCTCGCCAGTCTCTGCTTAGGGCTACATCAACAGCAAACAAACCATAGAGATAGAACTTGAAACTGCTTTATTGTGTCAAGTTTCAAAGAGCTAGCACAAACCGTGTTTGATTTAGAGTTCCAAATACATGTATCCCTATAGGAGAAAACACAGTGAAACCTCAAAATGAAACCGGTTACTGCCAACGAACGGTTTAACCTAGAAGAACGAAATTTGGCGAGCCAAGTGGGATTGGTGTACTGATCATTACCTGAAAGTTTCATCTAGATTGGGTGAAAAAGTGTTTGCTGAGATTTCAGGCAACTCGTAGTTTTTTGGAAGCTTGGCAGGCCCTTTCCATGAAAGTGATTCTCGCCAGTCTCTGCTTAGGGCTACATCAACAGCAAACAAACCATAGAGATAGAACTTGAAACTGCTTTATTGTGTCAAGTTTCAAAGAGCTACCACAAACCTTGTTTGATTTAGAGTTCCAAATACATGTATCCCTATAGGAGAAAACAGAGGGAAACCTCAAAATTAAACCGGTTACTGAAAAACGAACGGTTTAACCTAGAAGAACGAAATTTGGCGAGCCAAGTGGGACTGGTGTACTGATCATTACCTGAAAGTTTCATCAAGATTGGGTGAAAGAGTGTTTGCTGAGATTTCAGGCAACTCGTAGTTTTTTGGAAGCTTGGCAGGCCCTTTCCATGAAAGTGATTCTCGCCAGTCTCTGCTTAGGGCTACATCAAGAGCAAACAAACCATAGAGATAGAACTTGAAACTGCTTTATTGTGTCAAGTTTCAAAGAGCTAGCACAAACCGTGTTTGATTTAGAGTTCCAAATACATGTATCCCTATAGGAGAAAACACAGTGAAACCTCAAAATGAAACCGGTTACTGCCAACGAACGGTTTAACCTAGAAGAACGAAATTTGGCGAGCCAAGTGGGATTGGTGTACTGATCATTACCTGAAAGTTTCATCAAGATTGGGTGAAAAAGTGTTTGCTGAGATTTCAGGCAACTCGTAGTTTTTTGGAAGCTTGGCAGGCCCTTTCCATGAAAGTGATTCTCGCCAGTCTCTGCTTAGGGCTACATCAACAGCAAACAAACCATAGAGATAGAACTGGAAACTGCTTTATTGTGTCAAGTTTCAAAGAGCTAGTACAAACCGTGTTTGATTTAGAGTTCCAAATACATGTATCCCTATAGGAGAAAACAGAGTGAAACCTCAAAATGAAACCGGTTACTGCCAACGAACGGTTTAACCTAGAAGAACGAAATTTGGCGAGCCAAGTGGGATTGGTGTACTGATCATTACCTGAAAGTTTCATCAAGATTGGGTGAAAAAGTGTTTGCTGAGATTTCAGGCAACTCGTAGTTTTTTGGAAGCTTGGCAGGCCCTTTCCATGAAAGTGATTCTCGCCAGTCTCTGCTTAGGGCTACATCAACAGCAAACAAACCATAGAGATAGAACTTGAAACTGCTTTATTGTGTCAAGTTTCAAAGAGCTAGCACAAACCGTGTTTGATTTAGAGTTCCAAATACATGTATCCCTATAGGAGAAAACAGAGTGAAACCTCAAAATGAAACCGGTTACTGCCAACAAACGGTTTAACCTAGAAGAACGAAATTTGGGGAGCCAAGTGGGATTGGTGTACTGATCATTACCTGAAAGTTTCATCAAGATTGGGTGAAAAAGTGTTTGCTGAGATTTCAGGAAACTCGTAGTTTTTTGGAAGCTTGGCAGGCCCTTTCCATGAAAGTGATTCTCGCCAGTCTCTGCTTAGGGCTACATCAACAGCAAACAAACCATAGAGATAGAACTGGAAACTGCTTTATTGTGTCAAGTTTCAAAGAGCTAGCCCAAACCGTGTTTGATTTAGAGTTCCAAATACATGTATCCCTATAGGAGAAAACAGAGTGAAACCTCAAAATGAAACCGGTTACTGCCAACGAACGGTTTAACCTAGAAGAACGAAATTTGGCGAGCCAAGTGGGATTGGTGTACTGATCATTACCTGAAAGTTTCATCAAGATTGGGTGAAAAAGTGTTTGCTGAGATTTCAGGCACTCGTAGTTTTTTGGAAGCTTGGCAGGCCCTTTCCATGAAAGTGATTCTCGCCAGTCTCTGCTTAGGGCTACATCAACAGCAAACAAACCATAGAGATAGAACTGGAAACTGCTTTATTGTGTCAAGTTTCAAAGAGCTAGCCCAAACCGTGTTTGATTTAGAGTTCCAAATACATGTATCCCTATAGGAGAAAACAGAGTGAAACCTCAAAATGAAACCGGTTACTGCCAACGAACGTTTTAACCTAGAAGAACGAAATTTGGCGAGCCTAGTGGGATTGGTGTACTGATCATTACCTGAAAGTTTCATCAAGATTGGGTGAAAAAGTGTGTGCTGAGATTTCAGGCAACTCGTAGTTTTTTGGAAGCTTGGCAGGCCCTTTCCATGAAAGTGATTCTCGCCAGTCTCTGCTTAGGGCTACATCAACAGCAAACAAACCATAGAGATAGAACTTGAAACTGCTTTATTGTGTCAAGTTTCAAAGAGCTAGCACAAACCGTGTTTGATTTAGAGTTCCAAATACATGTATCCCTATAGGAGAAAACAGAGTGAAACCTCAAAATGAAACCGGTTACTGCCAACGAACGGTTTAACCTAGAAGAACGAAATTTGGCGAGCCAAGTGGGACTAGTGTACTGATCATTACCTGAAAGTTTCATCAAGATTGGGTGAAAGAGTGTTTGTTGAGATTTCAGGCAACTCGTAGTTTTTTGGAAGCTTGGCAGGCCCTTTCCATGAAAGTGATTCTCGCCAGTCTCTGCTTAGGGCTACATCAACAGCAAACAAAGCATAGAGATAGAACTTGAAACTGCTTTATTGTGTCAAGTTTCAAAGAGCTAGCACAAACCGTGTTTGATTTAGAGTTCCAAATACATGTATCCCTATTGGAGAAAACAGAGTGAAACCTCAAAATGAAACCGGTTACTGCCAACGAACGGTTTAACCTAGAAGAACGAAATTTGGTGAGCCAAGTGGGATTGGTGTACTGATCATTACCTGCAAGTTTCATCAAGATTGGGTGAAAAAGTGTTTGCTGAGATTTCAGGAAACTCGTAGTTTTTTGGATGCTTGGCAGGCGCTTTCCATGAAAGTGATTCTCGCCAGTCTCTGCTTAGGGCTACATCAACAGCAAACAAACCATAGAGATAGAACTGGAAACTGCTTTATTGTGTCAAGTTTCAAAGAGCTAGTACAAACCGTGTTTGATTTAGAGTTCCAAATACATGTATCCCTATAGGAGAAAACAGAGTGAAACCTCAAAATGAAACCGGTTACTGCCAACGAACGGTTTAACCTAGAAGAACGAAATTTGGCGAGCCAAGTGGGAATGGTGTACTGATCATTACCTGAAAGTTTCATCAAGATTGGGTGAAAAAGTGTTTGCTGAGATTTCAGGCAACTCGTAGTTTTTTGGAAGCTTGGCAGGCCCTTTCCATGAAAGTGATTCTCGCCAGTCTCTGCTTAGGGCTACATCAACAGCAAATAAACCATAGAGATAGAACTTGAAACTGCTTTATTGTGTCAAGTTTCAAAGAGCTAGCACAAACCGTGTTTGATTTAGAGTTCCAAATACATGTATCCATATAGGAGAAAACAGAGTGAAACCTCAAAATGAAACCGGTTACTGCCAACGAACGGTTTAACCTAGAAGAACGAAATTTGGTGAGCCAAGTGGGATTGGTGTACTGATCATTACCTGAAAGTTTCATCAAGATTGGGTGAAAAAGTGTTTGCTGAGATTTCAGGCAACTCGTAGTTTTTTGTAAGCTTGGCAGGCCCTTTCCATGAAAGTGATTCTCGCCAGTCTCTGCTTAGGGCTACATCAAGAGCAAACAAACCATAGAGATAGAACTTGAAACTGCTTTATTGTGTCAAGTTTCAAAGAGCTAGCACAAACCGTGTTTGATTTAGAGTTCCAAATACAAGTATCCCTATAGGAGAAAACAGAGTGAAACCTCAAAATGAAACCGGTTACTGCCAAGGAACGGTTTAACCTAGAAGAACGAAATTTGGCGAGACAAGTGGGAGTGGTGTACTGATCATTACCTGAAAGTTTTATCAAGATTGGGTGAAAAAGTGTTTGCTGAGATTTCAGGCAACTCGTAGTTTTTTGGAAGCTTGGCAGGCCCTTTCCATGAAAGTGATTCTCGCCAGTCTCTGCTTAGGGCTACATCAACAGCAAACAAACCATAGAGATAGAACTTGAAACTGCTTTATTGTGTCAAGTTTCAAAGAGCTAGCACAAACCGTGTTTGATTTAGAGTTCCAAATACAAGTATCCCTATAGGAGAAAACAGAGTGAAACCTCAAAATGAAACCGGTTACTGCCAAGGAACGGTTTAACCTAGAAGAACGAAATTTGGCGAGCCAAGTGGGAGTGGTGTACTGATCATTACCTGAAAGTTTTATCAAGATTGGGTGAAAAAGTGTTTGCTGAGATTTCAGGCAACTCGTAGTTTTTTGGAAGCTTGGCAGGCCCTTTCCATGAAAGTGATTCTCGCCAGTCTCTGCTTAGGGCTACATCAACAGCAAACAAACCATAGAGATAGAACTTTAAACTGCTTTATTGTGTCAAGTTTCAAAGAGCTACCACAAACCGTGTTTGATTTAGAGTTCCAAATACATGTATCCCTATAGGAGAAAACAGAGTGAAACCTCAAAATGAAACCGGTTACTGCCAACGAACGGTTTAACCTAGAAGAACGAAATTTGGCGAGCCGAGTGGGATTGTTGTACTGATCATTACCTGAAAGTTTCATCAAGATTGGGTGAAAAAGTGTTTGCTGAGATTTCAGGCAATTCGTAGTTTTTTGGAAGCTTGGCAGGCCCTTTCCATGAAAGTGATTCTCGCCAGTCTCTGCTTAGGGCTACATCAACAGCAAACAAACCATAGAGATAGAACTTGAAACTGCTTTATTGTGTCAAGTTTCAAAGAGCTAGCACAAACCGTGTTTGATTTAGACTTCCAAATACATGTATCCGTATAGGAGAAAACAGAGTGAAACCTCAAAATGAAACCGGTTACTGCCAACGAACGGTTTAACCTAGAAGAACGAAATTTGGCGAGCCAAGTGGGATTGGTGTACTGATCATTACCTGAAAGTTTCATCAAGATTGGGTGAAAAAGTGTTTGCTGAGATTTCAGGCAACTCGTAGTTTTTTGGAAGCTTGGCAGGCCCTTTCCATGAAAGTGATTCTCGCCAGTCTCTGCTTAGGGCTACATCAACAGCAAACAAACCATAGAGATAGAACTTGAAACTGCTTTATTGTGTCAAGTTTCAAAGAGCTAGCACAAACCGTGTTTGATTTAGAGTTCCAAATACATGTATCCCTATTGGAGAAAACAGAGTGAAACCTCAAAATGAAACCGGTTACTGCCAACGAACGGTTTAACCTAGAAGAACGAAATTTGGTGAGCCAACTGGGATTGGTGTACTGATCATTACCTGCAAGTTTCATCAAGATTGGGTGAAAAAGTGTTAGCTGAGATTTCAGGAAACTCGTAGTTTTTTGGATGCTTGGCAGGCGCTTTTCATGAAAGTGATTCTCGCCAGTCTCTACTTAGGGCTACATCAACAGCAAACAAACCATAGAGATAGAACTGGAAACTGCTTTATTGTGTCAAGTTTCAAAGAGCTAGTACAAACCGTGTTTGATTTAGAGTTCCAAATACATGTATCCCTATAGGAGAAAACAGAGTGAAACCTCAAAATGAAACCGGTTACTGCCAACGAACGGTTTAACCTAGAAGAACGAAATTTGGCGAGCCGAGTGGGATTGTTGTACTGATCATTACCTGAAAGTTTCATCAAGATTGGGTGAAAAAGTGTTTGCTGAGATTTCAGGCAATTCGTAGTTTTTTGGAAGCTTGGCAGGCCCTTTCCATGAAAGTGATTCTCGCCAGTCTCTGCTTAGGGCTACATCAACAGCAAACAAACCATAGAGATAGAACTTGAAACTGCTTTATTGTGTCAAGTTTCAAAGAGCTAGCACAAACCGTGTTTGATTTAGACTTCCAAATACATGTATCCCTATAGGAGAAAACAGAGTGAAACCTCAAAATGAAACCGGTTACTGCCAACGAACGGTTTAACCTAGAAGAACGAAATTTGGCGAGCCAAGTGGGATTGGTGTACTGATCATTACCTGAAAGTTTCATCAAGATTGGGTGAAAAAGTGTTTGCTGAGATTTCAGGCAACTCGTAGTTTTTTGGAAGCTTGGCAGGCCCTTTCCATGAAAGTGATTCTCGCCAGTCTCTGCTTAGGGCTACATCAACAGCAAACAAACCATAGAGATAGAACTTGAAACTGCTTTATTGTGTCAAGTTTCAAAGAGCTAGCACAAACCGTGTTTGATTTAGAGTTCCAAATACATGTATCCCTATTGGAGAAAACAGAGTGAAACCTCAAAATGAAACCGGTTACTGCCAACGAACGGTTTAACCTAGAAGAACGAAATTTGGTGAGCCAAGTGGGATTGGTGTACTGATCATTACCTGCAAGTTTCATCAAGATTGGGTGAAAAAGTGTTTGCTGAGATTTCAGGAAACTCGTAGTTTTTTGGATGCTTGGCAGGCGCTTTCCATGAAAGTGATTCTCGCCAGTCTCTACTTAGGGCTACATCAACAGCAAACAAACCATAGAGATAGAACTGGAAACTGCTTTATTGTGTCAAGTTTCAAAGAGCTAGTACAAACCGTGTTTGATTTAGAGTTCCAAATACATGTATCCCTATAGGAGAAAACAGAGTGAAACCTCAAAATGAAACCGGTTACTGCCAACGAACGGTTTAACCTAGAAGAACGAAATTTGGCGAGCCAAGTGGGATTGGTGTACTGATCATTACCTGAAAGTTTCATCAAGATTGGGTGAAAAAGTGTTTGCAGAGATTTCAGGCAACTCGTAGTTTTTTGGAAGCTTGGCAGGCCCTTTCCATGAAAGTGATTCTCGCCAGTCTCTGCTTAGGGCTACATCAACAGTAAACAAACCATAGAGATAGAACTTGAAACTGCTTTATTGTGTCAAGTTTCAAAGAGCTAGCACAAACCGTGTTTGATTTAGAGTTCCAAATACATGTATCCCTATAGGAGAAAACACAGTGAAACCTCAAAATGAAACCGGTTACTGCCAACGAACGGTTTAACCTAGAAGAAAGAAATTTGGCGAGTCAAGTGGGAATGGTGTACTGATCATTACCTGAAAGTTTCATCAAGATTGGGTGAAAAAGTGTTTGCTGAGATTTCAGGCAACTCGTAGTTTTTTGGAAGCTTGGCAGGCCCTTTCCATGAAAGTGATTCTCGCCAGTCTCTGCTTAGGGCTACATCAACAGCAAACAAACCATAGAGATAGAACTTGAAACTGCTTTATTGTGTCAAGTTTCAAAGAGCTAGCACAAACCGTGTTTGATTTAGAGTTCCAAATACATGTATCCATATAGGAGAAAACAGAGTGAAACCTCAAAATGAAACCGGTTACTGCCAACGAACGGTTTAACCTAGAAGAACGAAATTTGGTGAGGCAAGTGGGAGTGGTGTACTGATCATTACCTGCAAGTTTCATCAAGATTGGGTGAAAAAGTGTTTGCTGAGATTTCAGGCAACTCGTAGTTTTTTGGAAGCTTGGCAGGCCCTTTCCATGAAAGTGATTCTCGCCAGTCTCTGCTTAGGGCTACATCAACAGCAAACAAACCATAGAGATAGAACTTGAAACTGCTTTATTGTGTCAAGTTTCAAAGAGCTAGCACAAACCGTGTTTGATTTAGAGTTCCAAATACAAGTATCCCTATAGGAGAAAACAGAGTGAAACCTCAAAATGAAACCGGTTACTGCCAAGGAACGGTTTAACCTAGAAGAACGAAATTTGGCGAGCCAAGTGGGAGTGGTGTACTGATCATTACCTGAAAGTTTTATCAAGATTGGGAGAAAAAGTGTTTGCTGAGATTTCAGGCAACTCGTAGTTTTTTGGAAGCTTGGCAGGCCCTTTCCATGAAAGTGATTCTCGCCAGTCTCTGCTTAGGGCTACATCAACAGCAAACAAACCATAGAGATAGAACTTGAAACTGCTTTATTGTGTCAAGTTTCAAAGAGCTACCACAAACCGTGATTGATTTAGAGTTCCAAATACATGTATCCCTATAGGAGAAAACAGAGTGAAACCTCAAAATGAAACCGGTTACTGCCAACGAACGGTTTAACCTAGAAGAACGAAATTTGGCGAGCCGAGTGGGATTGTTGTACTGATCATTACCTGAAAGTTTCATCAAGATTGGGTGAAAAAGTGTTTGCTGAGATTTCAGGCAATTCGTAGTTTTTTGGAAGCTTGGCAGGCCCTTTCCATGAAAGTGATTCTCGCCAGTCTCTGCTTAGGGCTACATCAACAGCAAACAAACCATAGAGATAGAACTTGAAACTGCTTTATTGTGTCAAGTTTCAAAGAGCTAGCACAAACCTTGTTTGATTTAGACTTCCAAATACATGTATCCGTATAGGAGAAAACAGAGTGAAACCTCAAAATGAAACCGGTTACTGCCAACGAACGGTTTAACCTAGAAGAACGAAATTTGGCGAGCCAAGTGGGATTGGTGTACTGATCATTACCTGAAAGTTTCATCAAGATTGGGTGAAAAAGTGTTTGCTGAGATTTCAGGCAACTCGTAGTTTTTTGGAAGCTTGGCAGGCCCTTTCCATGAAAGTGATTCTCGCCAGTCTCTGCTTAGGGCTACATCAACAGCAAACAAACCATAGAGATAG
Organism: Ictidomys tridecemlineatus; assembly: GCF_052094955.1. NCBI lineage: Eukaryota > Metazoa > Chordata > Mammalia > Rodentia > Sciuridae > Ictidomys > Ictidomys tridecemlineatus. The sequence continues at coordinate 11,843 of NW_027524771.1, forward strand.
AACTTGAAACTGCTTTATTGTGTCAAGTTTCAAAGAGCTAGCACAAACCGTGTTTGATTTAGAGTTCCAAATACATGTATCCCTATTGGAGAAAACAGAGTGAAACCTCAAAATGAAACCGGTTACTGCCAACGAACGGTTTAACCTAGAAGAACGAAATTTGGTGAGCCAAGTGGGATTGGTGTACTGATCATTACCTGCAAGTTTCATCAAGATTGGGTGAAAAAGTGTTTGCTGAGATTTCAGGAAACTCGTAGTTTTTTGGATGCTTGGCAGGCGCTTTTCATGAAAGTGATTCTCGCCAGTCTCTACTTAGGGCTACATCAACAGCAAACAAACCATAGAGATAGAACTGGAAACTGCTTTATTGTGTCAAGTTTCAAAGAGCTAGTACAAACCGTGTTTGATTTAGAGTTCCAAATACATGTATCCCTATAGGAGAAAACAGAGTGAAACCTCAAAATGAAACCGGTTACTGCCAACGAACGGTTTAACCTAGAAGAACGAAATTTGGCGAGCCGAGTGGGATTGTTGTACTGATCATTACCTGAAAGTTTCATCAAGATTGGGTGAAAAAGTGTTTGCTGAGATTTCAGGCAATTCGTAGTTTTTTGGAAGCTTGGCAGGCCCTTTCCATGAAAGTGATTCTCGCCAGTCTCTGCTTAGGGCTACATCAACAGCAAACAAACCATAGAGATAGAACTTGAAACTGCTTTATTGTGTCAAGTTTCAAAGAGCTAGCACAAACCGTGTTTGATTTAGACTTCCAAATACATGTATCCCTATAGGAGAAAACAGAGTGAAACCTCAAAATGAAACCGGTTACTGCCAACGAACGGTTTAACCTAGAAGAACGAAATTTGGCGAGCCAAGTGGGATTGGTGTACTGATCATTACCTGAAAGTTTCATCAAGATTGGGTGAAAAAGTGTTTGCTGAGATTTCAGGCAACTCGTAGTTTTTTGGAAGCTTGGCAGGCCCTTTCCATGAAAGTGATTCTCGCCAGTCTCTGCTTAGGGCTACATCAACAGCAAACAAACCATAGAGATAGAACTTGAAACTGCTTTATTGTGTCAAGTTTCAAAGAGCTAGCACAAACCGTGTTTGATTTAGAGTTCCAAATACATGTATCCCTATTGGAGAAAACAGAGTGAAACCTCAAAATGAAACCGGTTACTGCCAACGAACGGTTTAACCTAGAAGAACGAAATTTGGTGAGCCAAGTGGGATTGGTGTACTGATCATTACCTGCAAGTTTCATCAAGATTGGGTGAAAAAGTGTTTGCTGAGATTTCAGGAAACTCGTAGTTTTTTGGATGCTTGGCAGGCGCTTTCCATGAAAGTGATTCTCGCCAGTCTCTACTTAGGGCTACATCAACAGCAAACAAACCATAGAGATAGAACTGGAAACTGCTTTATTGTGTCAAGTTTCAAAGAGCTAGTCCAAACCGTGTTTGATTTAGAGTTCCAAATACATGTATCCCTATAGGAGAAAACAGAGGGAAACCTCAAAATGAAACCGGTTACTGCCAACGAACGGTTTAACCTAGAAGAACGAAATTTGGCGAGCCAAGTGGGATTGGTGTACTGATCATTACCTGAAAGTTTCATCTAGATTGGGTGAAAAAGTGTTTGCTGAGATTTCAGGCAACTCGTAGTTTTTTGGAAGCTTGGCAGGCCCTTTCCATGAAAGTGATTCTCGCCAGTCTCTGCTTAGGGCTACATCAACAGTAAACAAACCATAGAGATAGAACTTGAAACTGCTTTATTGTGTCAAGTTTCAAAGAGCTAGCACAAACCGTGTTTGATTTAGAGTTCCAAATACATGTATCCCTATAGGAGAAAACACAGTGAAACCTCAAAATGAAACCGGTTACTGCCAACGAACGGTTTAACCTAGAAGAACGAAATTTGGCGGGTCAAGTGGGAATGGTGTACTGATCATTACCTGAAAGTTTCATCAAGATTGGGTGAAAAAGTGTTTGCTGAGATTTCAGGCAACTCGTAGTTTTTTGGAAGCTTGGCAGGCCCTTTCCATGAAAGTGATTCTCGCCAGTCTCTGCTTAGGGCTACATCAACAGCAAACAAACCATAGAGATAGAACTTGAAACTGCTTTATTGTGTCAAGTTTCAAAGAGCTAGCACAAACCGTGTTTGATTTAGAGTTCCAAATACATGTATCCATATAGGAGAAAACAGAGTGAAACCTCAAAATGAAACCGGTTACTGCCAACGAACGGTTTAACCTAGAAGAACGAAATTTGGTGAGGCAAGTGGGAGTGGTGTACTGATCATTACCTGCAAGTTTCATCAAGATTGGGTGAAAAAGTGTTTGCTGAGATTTCAGGCAACTCGTAGTTTTTTGGAAGCTTGGCAGGCCCTTTCCATGAAAGTGTTTCTCGCCAGTCTCTGCTTAGGGCTACATCAACAGCAAACAAACCATAGAGATAGAACTTGAAACTGCTTTATTGTGTCAAGTTTCAAAGAGCTAGAAAAAACCGTGTTTGATTTAGAGTTCCAAATACAAGTATCCCTATAGGAGAAAACAGAGTGAAACCTCAAAATGAAACCGGTTACTGCCAAGGAACGGTTTAACCTAGAAGAACGAAATTTGGCGAGCCAAGTGGGAGTGGTGTACTGATCATTACCTGAAAGTTTTATCAAGATTGGGTGAAAAAGTGTTTGCTGAGATTTCAGGCAACTCGTAGTTTTTTGGAAGCTTGGCAGGCCCTTTCCATGAAAGTGATTCTCGCCAGTCTCTGCTTAGGGCTACATCAACAGCAAACAAACCATAGAGATAGAACTTTAAACTGCTTTATTGTGTCAAGTTTCAAAGAGCTAGCACAAACCGTGTTTGATTTAGAGTTCCAAATACATGTATCCCTATAGGAGAAAACACAGTGAAACCTCAAAATGAAACCGGTTACTGCCAACAAACGGTTTAACCTAGAAGAACGAAATTTAGCGAGCCAAGTGGGATTGGTGTACTGATCATTACCTGAAAGTTTCATCAAGATTGGGTGAAAAAGTGTGTGCTGAGATTTCAGGCAACTCGTAGTTTTTTGGAAGCTTGGCAGGCCCTTTCCATGAAAGTGATTCTCGCCAGTCTCTGCTCAGGGCTACATCAACAGCAAAAAAACCATAGAGATAGAACTTGAAACTGCTTTATTGTGTCAAGTTTCAAAGAGCTAGCACAAACCGTGTTTGATTTAGACTTCCAAATACATGTATCCCTATAGGGGAAAGCAGAGTGAAACCTCAAAATGAATCCGGTTACTGCCAACGAACGGTTTAACCTAGAAGAACGAAATTTGGCGAGCCAAGTGGGATTGGTGTACTGATCATTACCTGAAAGTTTCATCAAGATTGGGTGAAAAAGTGTTTGCTGAGAATTCAGGCAACTCGTAGTTTTTTGGAAGCTTGGCAGGCCCTTTCCATGAAAGTGATTCTCGCCAGTCTCTGCTTAGGGCTACATCAACAGCAAACAAACCATAGAGATAGAACTTGAAACTGATTTATTGTGTCAAGTTTCAAAGAGCTAGCACAAACCGTGTTTGATTTAGAGTTCCAAATACATGTATCCATATAGGAGAAAACAGAGTGATACCTCAAAATGAAACCGGTTACTGCCAACGAACGGTTTAACCTAGAAGAACGAAATTTGGCGAGCCAAGTGGGATTGGTGTACTGATCATTACCTGAAAGTTTCATCAAGATTGGGTGAAAAAGTGTTTGCTGAGATTTCAGGCAACTCATAGTTTTTTGGAAGCTTGGCAGGCCCTTTCCATGAAAGTGATTCTCGCCAGTCTCTGCTTAGGGCTACATCAACAGAAAACAAACCATAGAGATAGAACTGGAAACTGCTTTATTGTGTCAAGTTTCAAAGAGCTAGCCCAAACCGTGTTTGATTTAGAGTTCCAAATACATGTATCCCTATAGGAGAAAACAGAGTGAAATCTCAAAATGAAACCGGTTACTGCCAACGAACGGTTTAACCTAGAAGAACGAAATTTGGCGAGCCAAGTGGGATTGGTGTACTGATCATTACCTGAAAGTTTCATCAAGATTGGGTGAAAAAGTGTTTGCTGAGATTTCAGGCAACTCGTAGTTTTTTTTTAAGCTTGGCAGGCCCTTTCCATGAAAGTGATTCTCGCCAGTCTCTGCTTAGGGCGACATCAACAGCAAACAAACCATAGAGATAGAACTTGAAACTGCTTTATTGTGTCAAGTTTCAAAGAGCTAGCACAAACCGTGTTTGATTTAGAGTTCCAAATACATGTATCCCTATAGGAGAAAACAGAGTGAAACCTCAAAATGAAACCGGTTACTGCCAACGAACGGTTTAACCTAGAAGAACGAAATTTGCCGAGCCAAGTTGGATTGGTGTACTGATCATTACCTGAAAGTTTCATCAAGATTGGGTGAAAAAGTGTTTGCTGAGATTTCAGGCAACTCGTAGTTTTTTGGAAGCTTGGCAGGCCCTTTCCATGAAAGTGATTCTCGCCAGTCTCTGCTTAGGGCTACATCAACAGCAAACAAACCATAGAGATAGAACTTTAAACTGCTTTATTGTGTCAAGTTTCAAAGAGCTACCACAAACCGTGTTTGATTTAGAGTTCCAAATACATGTATCCCTAAAGGAGAAAACAGAGTGAAACCTCAAAATGAAACCGGTTACTGCCAACGAACGGTTTAACCTAGAAGAACGAAATTTGGCGAGCCGAGTGGGATTGTTGTACTGATCATTACCTGAAAGTTTCATCAAGATTGGGTGAAAAAGTGTTTGCTGAGATTTCAGGCAATTCGTAGTTTTTTGGAAGCTTGGCAGGCCCTTTCCATGAAAGTGATTCTCGCCAGTCTCTGCTTAGGGCTACATCAACAGCAAACAAACCATAGAGATAGATCTTGAAACTGCTTTATTGTGTCAAGTTTCAAAGAGCTAGCACAAACCCTGTTTGATTTAGACTTCCAAATACATGTATCCGTATAGGAGAAAACAGAGTGAAACCTCAAAATGAAACCGGTTACTGCCAACGAACGTTTTAACCTAGAAGAACGAAATTTGGCGAGCCAAGTGGGATTGGTGTACTGATCATTACCTGAAAGTTTCATCAAGATTGGGTGAAAAAGTGTTTGCTGAGATTTCAGGCAACTCGTAGTTTTTTGGAAGCTTGGCAGGCCCTTTCCATGAAAGTGATTCTCGCCAGTCTCTGCTTAGGGCTACATCAACAGCAAACAAACCATAGAGATAGAACTTGAAACTGCTTTATTGTGTCAAGTTTCAAAGAGCTAGCACAAACCGTGTTTGATTTAGAGTTCCAAATACATGTATCCCTATTGGAGAAAACAGAGTGAAACCTCAAAATGAAACCGGTTACTGCCAACGAACGGTTTAACCTAGAAGAACGAAATTTGGTGAGCCAAGTGGGATTGGTGTACTGATCATTACCTGCAAGTTTCATCAAGATTGGGTGAAAAAGTGTTTGCTGAGATTTCAGGAAACTCGTAGTTTTTTGGATGCTTGGCAGGCGCTTTTCATGAAAGTGATTCTCGCCAGTCTCTACTTAGGGCTACATCAACAGCAAACAAACCATAGAGATAGAACTGGAAACTGCTTTATTGTGTCAAGTTTCAAAGAGCTAGTACAAACCGTGTTTGATTTAGAGTTCCAAATACATGTATCCCTATAGGAGAAAACAGAGTGAAACCTCAAAATGAAACCGGTTACTGCCAACGAACGGTTTAACCTAGAAGAACGAAATTTGGCGAGCCGAGTGGGATTGTTGTACTGATCATTACCTGAAAGTTTCATCAAGATTGGGTGAAAAAGTGTTTGCTGAGATTTCAGGCAATTCGTAGTTTTTTGGAAGCTTGGCAGGCCCTTTCCATGAAAGTGATTCTCGCCAGTCTCTGCTTAGGGCTACATCAACAGCAAACAAACCATAGAGATAGAACTTGAAACTGCTTTATTGTGTCAAGTTTCAAAGAGCTAGCACAAACCGTGTTTGATTTAGACTTCCAAATACATGTATCCCTATAGGAGAAAACAGAGTGAAACCTCAAAATGAAACCGGTTACTGCCAACGAACGGTTTAACCTAGAAGAACGAAATTTGGCGAGCCAAGTGGGATTGGTGTACTGATCATTACCTGAAAGTTTCATCAAGATTGGGTGAAAAAGTGTGTGCTGAGATTTCAGGCAACTCGTAGTTTTTTGGAAGCTTGGCAGGCCCTTTCCATGAAAGTGATTCTCGCCAGTCTCTGCTTAGGGCTACATCAACAGAAAACAAACCATAGAGATAGAACTTGAAACTGCTTTATTGTGTCAAGTTTCAAAGAGCTAGCACAAACCGTGTTTGATTTAGAGTTCCAAATACATGTATCCCTATTGGAGAAAACAGAGTGAAACCTCAAAATGAAACCGGTTACTGCCAACGAACGGTTTAACCTAGAAGAACGAAATTTGGTGAGCCAAGTGGGATTGGTGTACTGATCATTACCTGCAAGTTTCATCAAGATTGGGTGAAAAAGTGTTTGCTGAGATTTCAGGAAACTCGTAGTTTTTTGGATGCTTGGCAGGCACTTTCCATGAAAGTGATTCTCGCCAGTCTCTACTTAGGGCTACATCAACAGCAAACAAACCATAGAGATAGAACTGGAAACTGCTTTATTGTGTCAAGTTTCAAAGAGCTAGTACAAACCGTGTTTGATTTAGAGTTCCAAATACATGTATCCCTATAGGAGAAAACAGAGTGAAACCTCAAAATGAAACCGGTTACTGCCAACGAACGGTTTAACCTAGAAGAACGAAATTTGGCGAGTCAAGTGGGAATGGTGTACTGATCATTACCTGAAAGTTTCATCAAGATTGGGTGAAAAAGTGTTTGCTGAGATTTCAGGCAACTCGTAGTTTTTTGGAAGCTTGGCAGGCCCTTTCCATGAAAGTGATTCTCGCCAGTCTCTGCTTAGGGCTACATCAACAGCAAACAAACCATAGAGATAGAACTTGAAACTGCTTTATTGTGTCAAGTTTCAAAGAGCTAGCACAAACCGTGTTTGATTTAGAGTTCCAAATACATGTATCCATATAGGAGAAAACAGAGTGAAACCTCAAAATGAAACCGGTTACTGCCAACGAACGGTTTAACCTAGAAGAACGAAATTTGGTGAGGCAAGTGGGAGTGGTGTACTGATCATTACCTGCAAGTTTCATCAAATTGGGTGAAGAAGTGTTTGCTGAGATTTCAGGCAACTCGTAGTTTTTTGGAAGCTTGGCAGGCCCTTTCCATGAAAGTGTTTCTCGCCAGTCTCTGCTTAGGGCTACATCAACAGCAAACAAACCATAGAGATAGAACTTGAAACTGCTTTATTGTGTCAAGTTTCAAAGAGCTAGAAAAAACCGTGTTTGATTTAGAGTTCCAAATACAAGTATCCCTATAGGAGAAAACAGAGTGAAACCTCAAAATGAAACCGGTTACTGCCAAGGAACGGTTTAACCTAGAAGAACGAAATTTGGCGAGCCAAGTGGGAGTGGTGTACTGATCATTACCTGAAAGTTTTATCAAGATTGGGTGAAAAAGTGTTTGCTGAGATTTCAGGCAACTCGTAGTTTTTTGGAAGCTTGGCAGGCCCTTTCCATGAAAGTGATTCTCGCCAGTCTCTGCTTAGGGCTACATCAACAGCAAACAAACCGTAGAGATAGAACTTTAAACTGCTTTATTGTGTCAAGTTTCAAAGAGCTAGCACAAACCGTGTTTGATTTAGAGTTCCAAATACATGTATCCCTATAGGAGAAAACACAGTGAAACCTCAAAATGAAACCGGTTACTGCCAACAAACGGTTTAACCTAGAAGAACGAAATTTAGCGAGCCAAGTGGGATTGGTGTACTGATCATTACCTGAAAGTTTCATCAAGATTGGGTAAAAAAGTGTGTGCTGAGATTTCAGGCAACTCGTAGTTTTTTGGAAGCTTGGCAGGCCCTTTCCATGAAAGTGATTCTCGCCAGTCTCTGCTCAGGGCTACATCAACAGCAAAAAAACCATAGAGATAGAACTTGAAACTGCTTTATTGTGTCAAGTTTCAAAGAGCTAGCACAAACCGTGTTTGATTTAGACTTCCAAATACATGTATCCCTATAGGGGAAAGCAGAGTGAAACCTCAAAATGAATCCGGTTACTGCCAACGAACTGTTTAACCTAGAAGAACGAAATTTGGCGAGCCAAGTGGGATTGGTGTACTGATCATTACCTGAAAGTTTCATCAAGATTGGGTGAAAAAGTGTTTGCTGAGAATTCAGGCAACTCGTAGTTTTTTGGAAGCTTGGCAGGCCCTTTCCATGAAAGTGATTCTCGCCAGTCTCTGCTTAGGGCTACATCAACAGCAAACAAACCATAGAGATAGAACTTGAAACTGATTTATTGTGTCAAGTTTCAAAGAGCTAGCACAAACCGTGTTTGATTTAGAGTTCCAAATACATGTATCCCTATAGGAGAAAACAGAGTGAAACCTCAAAATGAAACCGGTTACTGCCAACGAACGGTTTAACCTAGAAGAACGAAATTTGGCGAGCCAAGTGGGATTGGTGTACTGATCATTACCTGCAAGTTTCATCAAGATTGGGTGAAAAAGTGTTTGCTGAGATTTCAGGAAACTCGTAGTTTTTTGGATGCTTGGCAGGCACTTTCCATGAAAGTGATTCTCGCCAGTCTCTACTTAGGGCTACATCAACAGCAAACAAACCATAGAGATAGAACTGGAAACTGCTTTATTGTGTCAAGTTTCAAAGAGCTAGTACAAACCGTGTTTGATTTAGAGTTCCAAATACATGTATCCCTATAGGAGAAAACAGAGTGAAACCTCAAAATGAAACCGGTTACTGCCAACGAACGGTTTAACCTAGAAGAACGAAATTTGGCGAGTCAAGTGGGAATGGTGTACTGATCATTACCTGAAAGTTTCATCAAGATTGGGTGAAAAAGTGTTTGCTGAGATTTCAGGCAACTCGTAGTTTTTTGGAAGCTTGGCAGGCCCTTTCCATGAAAGTGATTCTCGCCAGTCTCTGCTTAGGGCTACATCAACAGCAAACAAACCGTAGAGATAGAACTTTAAACTGCTTTATTGTGTCAAGTTTCAAAGAGCTAGCACAAACCGTGTTTGATTTAGAGTTCCAAATACATGTATCCCTATAGGAGAAAACACAGTGAAACCTCAAAATGAAACCGGTTACTGCCAACAAACGGTTTAACCTAGAAGAACGAAATTTAGCGAGCCAAGTGGGATTGGTGTACTGATCATTACCTGAAAGTTTCATCAAGATTGGGTAAAAAAGTGTGTGCTGAGATTTCAGGCAACTCGTAGTTTTTTGGAAGCTTGGCAGGCCCTTTCCATGAAAGTGATTCTCGCCAGTCTCTGCTCAGGGCTACATCAACAGCAAAAAAACCATAGAGATAGAACTTGAAACTGCTTTATTGTGTCAAGTTTCAAAGAGCTAGCACAAACCGTGTTTGATTTAGACTTCCAAATACATGTATCCCTATAGGGGAAAGCAGAGTGAAACCTCAAAATGAATCCGGTTACTGCCAACGAACTGTTTAACCTAGAAGAACGAAATTTGGCGAGCCAAGTGGGATTGGTGTACTGATCATTACCTGAAAGTTTCATCAAGATTGGGTGAAAAAGTGTTTGCTGAGAATTCAGGCAACTCGTAGTTTTTTGGAAGCTTGGCAGGCCCTTTCCATGAAAGTGATTCTCGCCAGTCTCTGCTTAGGGCTACATCAACAGCAAACAAACCATAGAGATAGAACTTGAAACTGATTTATTGTGTCAAGTTTCAAAGAGCTAGCACAAACCGTGTTTGATTTAGAGTTCCAAATACATGTATCCATATAGGAGAAAACAGAGTGATACCTCAAAATGAAACCGGTTACTGCCAACGAACGGTTTAACCTAGAAGAACGAAATTTGGCGAGCCAAGTGGGATTGGTGTACTGATCATTACCTGAAAGTTTCATCAAGATTGGGTGAAAAAGTGTTTGCTGAGATTTCAGGCAACTCATAGTTTTTTGGAAGCTTGGCAGGCCCTTTCCATGAAAGTGATTCTCGCCAGTCTCTGCTTAGGGCTACATCAACAGAAAACAAACCATAGAGATAGAACTGGAAACTGCTTTATTGTGTCAAGTTTCAAAGAGCTAGCCCAAACCGTGTTTGATTTAGAGTTCCAAATACATGTATCCCTATAGGAGAAAACAGAGTGAAATCTCAAAATGAAACCGGTTACTGCCAACGAACGGTTTAACCTAGAAGAACGAAATTTGGCGAGCCAAGTGGGATTGGTGTACTGATCATTACCTGAAAGTTTCATCAAGATTGGGTGAAAAAGTGTTTGCTGAGATTTCAGGCAACTCATAGTTTTTTGGAAGCTTGGCAGGCCCTTTCCATGAAAGTGATTCTCGCCAGTCTCTGCTTAGGGCTACATCAACAGAAAACAAACCATAGAGATAGAACTGGAAACTGCTTTATTGTGTCAAGTTTCAAAGAGCTAGCCCAAACCGTGTTTGATTTAGAGTTCCAAATACATGTATCCCTATAGGAGAAAACAGAGTGAAACCTCAAAATGAAACCGGTTACTGCCAACGAACGGTTTAACCTAGAAGAACGAAATTTGCCGAGCCAAGTTGGATTGGTGTACTGATCATTACCTGAAAGTTTCATCAAGATTGGGTGAAAAAGTGTTTGCTGAGATTTCAGGCAACTCGTGGTTTTTTGGAAGCTTGGCAGGCCCTTTCCATTAAAGTGATTCTCGAGAGTCTCTGCTTAGGGCTACATCAACAGCAAACAAACCATAGAGATAGAACTTGAAACTGCTTTATTGTGTCAAGTTTCAAAGAGCTAGCACAAACCGTGTTTGATTTAGAGTTCCAAATACATGTATCCCTATTGGAGAAAACAGAGTGAAACCTCAAAATGAAACCGGTTACTGCCAACGAACGGTTTAACCTAGAAGAACGAAATTTGGTGAGGCAAGTGGGATTGGTGTACTGATCATTACCTGAAAGTTTCATCAAGATTGGGTGAAAAAGTGTTTGCTGAGATTTCAGGAAACTCGTAGTTTTTTGGAAGCTTGGCAGGCCCTTTCCATGAAAGTGATTCTCGCCAGTCTCTGCTTAGGGCTACATGAACAGCAAACAAACCATAGAGATAGAACTTGAAACTGTTTTATTGTGTCAAGTTTCAAAGAGCTAGCACAAACCGTTGTTGATTTAGAGTTCCAAATACATGTATCCCTATTGGAGAAAACAGAGTGAAACCTCAAAATGAAACCGGTTACTGCCAACGAACGGTTTAACCTAGAAGAACGAAATTTGGTGAGCCAAGTGGGATTGGTGTACTGATCATTACCTGCAAGTTTCATCAAGATTGGGTGAAAAAGTGTTTGCTGAGATTTCAGGAAACTCGTAGTTTTTTGGATGCTTGGCAGGCGCTTTCCATGAAAGTGATTCTCGCCAGTCTCTGCTTAGGGCTACATCAACAGAAAACAAACCATAGAGATAGAACTGGAAACTGCTTTATTGTGTCAAGTTTCAAAGAGCTAGTACAAACCGTGTTTGATTTAGAGTTCCAAATACATGTATCCCTATAGGAGAAAACAGAGTGAAACCTCAAAATGAAACCGGTTACTGCCAACGAACGGTTTAACCTAGAAGAACGAAATTTGGCGAGCCAAGTGGGAGTGGTGTACTGATCATTACCTGAAAGTTTCATCAAGATTGGGTGAAAAAGTGTTTGCTGAGATTTCAGGCAACTCGTAGTTTTTTGGAAGCTTGGCAGGCCCTTTCCATGAAAGTGATTCTCGCCAGTCTCTGCTTAGGGCTACATCAACAGAACACAAACCATAGAGATAGAACTTGAAACTGCTTTATTGTGTCAAGTTTCAAAGAGCTAGCACAAACCGTGTTTGATTTAGAGTTCCAAATACATGTATCCCTATAGGAGAAAACACAGTAAAACCTCAAAATGAAACCGGTTACTGAAAAACGAACGGTTTAACCTAGAAGAACGAAATTTGGCGAGCCAAGTGGGATTGGTGTACTGATCATTACCTGAAAGTTTCATCAAGATTGGGTGAAAGAGTGTTTGCTGAGATTTCAGGCAACTCGTAGTTTTTTGGAAGCTTGGCAGGCCCTTTCCATGAAAGTGATTCTCGCCAGTCTCTGCTTACGGCTACATCAACATCAAACAAACCATAGAGACAGAACTTGAAACTGCTTTATTGTGTCAAGTTTCAAAGAGCTAGCACAAACCGTGTTTGATTTAGAGTTCCAAATACATGTATCCCTATAGGAGAAAACACAGTGAAACCTCAAAATGAAACCGGTTACTGCCAACAAACGGTTTAACCTAGAAGAACGAAATTTAGCTAGCCAAGTGGGATTGGTGTACTGATCATTACCTGAAAGTTTCATCAAGATTGGGTGAAAAAGTGTGTGCTGAGATTTCAGGCAACTCGTAGTTTTTTGGAAGCTTGGCAGGCCCTTTCCATGAAAGTGATTCTCGCCAGTCTATCCTCAGGGCTACATCAACAGCAAAAAAACCATAGAGATAGAACTTGAAACTGCTTTATTGTGTCAAGTTTCAAAGAGCTAGCACAAACCGTGTTTGATTTAGACTTCCAAATACATGTATCCCTATAGGGGAAAGCAGAGTGAAACCTCAAAATGAATCCGGTTACTGCCAAAGAACGGTTTAACCTAGAAGAACGAAATTTGGCGAGCCAAGTGGGATTGGTGTACTGATCATTACCTGAAAGTTTCATCAAGATTGGGTGAAAAAGTGTTTGCTGAGATTTCAGGCAACTCGTAGTTTTTTGGAAGCTTGGCAGGCCCTTTCCATGAAAGTGATTCTCGCCAGTCTCTGCTTAGGGCTACATCAACAGCAAACAAACCATAGAGATAGAACTTGAAACTGCTTTATTGTGTCAAGTTTCAAAGAGCTACCACAAACCGTGTTTGATTTAGAGTTCCAAATACATGTATCCCTATAGGAGAAAACAGAGGGAAACCTCAAAATGAAACCGGTTACTGAAAAACGAACGGTTTAACCTAGAAGAACGAAATTTGGCGAGCCAAGTGGGATTGGTGTACTGATCATTACCTGAAAGTTTCATCAAGATTGGGTGAAAGAGTGTTTGCTGAGATTTCAGGCAACTCGTAGTTTTTTGGAAGCTTGGCAGGCCCTTTCCATGAAAGTGATTCTCGCCAGTCTCTGCTTAGGGCTACATCAAGAGCAAACAAACCATAGAGATAGAACTTGAAACTGCTTTATTGTGTCAAGTTTCAAAGAGCTAGCACAAACCGTGTTTGATTTAGAGTTCCAAATACATGTATCCCTATAGGAGAAAACAGAGTGAAACCTCAAAATGAAACCGGTTACTGCCAATGAACGGTTTAACCTAGAAGAACGAAATTTGGCGAGCCAAGTGGGATTGGTGTACTGATCATTACCTGAAAGTTTTATCAAGATTGGGTGAAAAAGTGTTTGCTGAGATTTCAGGCAACTCGTAGTTTTTTGGAAGCTTGGCAGGCCCTTTCCATGAAAGTGATTCTCGCCAGTCTCTGCTTAGGGCTACATCAACAGCAAACAAACCGTAGAGATAGAACTTTAAACTGCTTTATTGTGTCAAGTTTCAAAGAGCTAGCACAAACCGTGTTTGATTTAGAGTTCCAAATACATGTATCCCTATAGGAGAAAACACAGTGAAACCTCAAAATGAAACCGGTTACTGCCAACAAACGGTTTAACCTAGAAGAACGAAATTTAGCGAGCCAAGTGGGATTGGTGTACTGATCATTACCTGAAAGTTTCATCAAGATTGGGTGAAAAAGTGTGTGCTGAGATTTCAGGCAACTCGTAGTTTTTTGGAAGCTTGGCAGGCCCTTTCCATGAAAGTGATTCTCGCCAGTCTCTGCTCAGGGCTACATCAACAGCAAAAAACCATAGAGATAGAACTTGAAACTGCTTTATTGTGTCAAGTTTCAAAGAGCTAGCACAAACCGTGTTTGATTTAGACTTCCAAATACATGTATCCCTATAGGGGAAAGCAGAGTGAAACCTCAAAATGAATCCGGTTACTGCCAACGAACTGTTTAACCTAGAAGAACGAAATTTGGCGAGCCAAGTGGGATTTGGTGTACTGATCATTACCTGAAAGTTTCATCAAGATTGGGTGAAAAAGTGTTTGCTGAGAATTCAGGCAACTCGTAGTTTTTTGGAAGCTTGGCAGGCCCTTTCCATGAAAGTGATTCTCGCCAGTCTCTGCTTAGGGCTACATCAACAGCAAACAAACCATAGAGATAGAACTGAAACTGATTTATTGTGTCAAGTTTCAAAGAGCTAGCACAAACCGTGTTTGATTTAGAGTTCCAAATACATGTATCCATATAGGAGAAAACAGAGTGATACCTCAAAATGAAACCGGTTACTGCCAACGAACGGTTTAACCTAGAAGAACGAAATTTGGCGAGCCAAGTGGGATTGGTGTACTGATCATTACCTGAAAGTTTCATCAAGATTGGGTGAAAAAGTGTTTGCTGAGATTTCAGGCAACTCATAGTTTTTTGGAAGCTTGGCAGGCCCTTTCCATGAAAGTGATTCTCGCCAGTCTCTGCTTAGGGCTACATCAACAGAAAACAAACCATAGAGATAGAACTGGAAACTGCTTTATTGTGTCAAGTTTCAAAGAGCTAGCCCAAACCGTGTTTGATTTAGAGTTCCAAATACATGTATCCCTATAGGAGAAAACAGAGTGAAATCTCAAAATGAAACCGGTTACTGCCAACGAACGGTTTAACCTAGAAGAACGAAATTTGGCGAGCCAAGTGGGATTGGTGTACTGATCATTACCTGAAAGTTTCATCAAGATTGGGTGAAAAAGTGTTTGCTGAGATTTCAGGCAACTCATAGTTTTTTGGAAGCTTGGCAGGCCCTTTCCATGAAAGTGATTCTCGCCAGTCTCTGCTTAGGGCTACATCAACAGAAAACAAACCATAGAGATAGAACTGGAAACTGCTTTATTGTGTCAAGTTTCAAAGAGCTAGCCCAAACCGTGTTTGATTTAGAGTTCCAAATACATGTATCCCTATAGGAGAAAACAGAGTGAAACCTCAAAATGAAACCGGTTACTGCCAACGAACGGTTTAACCTAGAAGAACGAAATTTGCCGAGCCAAGTTGGATTGGTGTACTGATCATTACCTGAAAGTTTCATCAAGATTGGGTGAAAAAGTGTTTGCTGAGATTTCAGGCAACTCGTGGTTTTTTGGAAGCTTGGCAGGCCCTTTCCATTAAAGTGATTCTCGAGAGTCTCTGCTTAGGGCTACATCAACAGCAAACAAACCATAGAGATAGAACTTGAAACTGCTTTATTGTGTCAAGTTTCAAAGAGCTAGCACAAACCGTGTTGATTTAGAGTTCCAAATACATGTATCCCTATTGGAGAAAACAGAGTGAAACCTCAAAATGAAACCGGTTACTGCCAACGAACGGTTTAACCCTAGAAGAACGAAATTTGGTGAGGCAAGTGGGATTGGTGTACTGATCATTACCTGAAAGTTTCATCAAGATTGGGTGAAAAAGTGTTTGCTGAGATTTCAGGAAACTCGTAGTTTTTTGGAAGCTTGGCAGGCCCTTTCCATGAAAGTGATTCTCGCCAGTCTCTGCTTAGGGCTACATGAACAGCAAACAAACCATAGAGATAGAACTTGAAACTGTTTTATTGTGTCAAGTTTCAAAGAGCTAGCACAAACCGTTGTTGATTTAGAGTTCCAAATACATGTATCCCTATTGGAGAAAACAGAGTGAAACCTCAAAATGAAACCGGTTACTGCCAACGAACGGTTTAACCTAGAAGAACGAAATTTGGTGAGCCAAGTGGGATTGGTGTACTGATCATTACCTGCAAGTTTCATCAAGATTGGGTGAAAAAGTGTTTGCTGAGATTTCAGGAAACTCGTAGTTTTTTGGATGCTTGGCAGGCGCTTTCCATGAAAGTGATTCTCGCCAGTCTCTGCTTAGGGCTACATCAACAGAAAACAAACCATAGAGATAGAACTGGAAACTGCTTTATTGTGTCAAGTTTCAAAGAGCTAGTACAAACCGTGTTTGATTTAGAGTTCCAAATACATGTATCCCTATAGGAGAAAACAGAGTGAAACCTCAAAATGAAACCGGTTACTGCCAACGAACGGTTTAACCTAGAAGAACGAAATTTGGCGAGCCAAGTGGGAGTGGTGTACTGATCATTACCTGAAAGTTTCATCAAGAT
>NW_027524772.1:0-28149 GCF_052094955.1 Ictidomys tridecemlineatus
ACCAAATTTCGTTCTTCTAGGTTAAACCGTTCGTTTGCAGTAACCTATTTCATTTTTAGGTTTTACTCTGTTTTCTCCTCTACGGATACAAGTAATTGGAACTCTAAATCAAACACGGTTTGTGCTAGCGTTTTGAAACTTGACACAATAAAGCAGTTTCAAGTTCTCTCTCTATGCTTTGTTTGCTGTTGATGTAGCCCTAAGCAGAGACTGGCGAAAATCACTTTCAGGGAAAGGGGTTGCCAAGCTTCCAAAAAACTACGAGTTGCCTGAAATCTCAGCAAACACTTTTTCACCCAATCTTGATGATTCTTTCAGGTAATGATCAGTACACCAAAACCACTTGGCTCACCAAATTTCGTTCTTCTAGGTTAAACCATTCGTTTGCAGTAACCGTTTTCATTTTTAGGTTTCACTCTGTTTTCTCCTATAGGGATACATGTATTTGGAACTCTAAATCAAACACGGTTTGTGCTAGCTCTTTGAAACTTGACACAATAAAGCAGTTTCAAGTTCTATCTCTATGCTTTGTTTGCTGTTGATGTAGCCCTAAGCAGAGACTGGCGAAAATCATTTTCATGGAAAGGGGTTGCCAAGCTTCCAAAAAACGACGATTTGCCTGAAATCTCAGCAAACATTTTTTCACCCAATCTTGATGATTCTCTCAAGTAATGATCAGTACACAAAAACCACTTGGCTCACCAAATTTCGTTCTTCTAGGTTAAACCGTTCGTTTGCAGTAACCTATTTCATTTTTAGGTTTTACTCTGTTTTCTCCTCTACGGATACAAGTAATTGGAACTCTTAATCAAACACGGTTCGTGCTAGCTTTTTGAAACTTGACACAATAAAGCAGTTTCAAGTTCTATCTCTATGCTTTGTTTGCTGTTGATGTAGCCCTAAGCAGAGACTGGCGAAAATCACTTTCAGGGAAAGGGGTTGCCAAGCTTCCAAAAAACTACGAGTTGCCTGAAATCTCAGCAAACATTTTTTCACTCAATCTTGATGATTCTTTCAGGTAATGATCAGTACACCAAAACCACTTGGCTCACCAAATTTTGTTCTTCTAGGTTAAACCGTTCGTTTGCAGTAACCGTTTTCATTTTTAGGTTTCACTCTGTTTTCTCCTATAGGGATACATGTATTTGGAACTCTAAATCAAACACGGTTTGTGCTAGCTCTTTGAAACTTGACACAATAAAGCAGTTTCCAGTTCTCTCTCTATGCTTTGTTTGCTGTTGATGTAGCCCTAAGCAGAGACTGGCGAAAATCACTTTCATGGAAAGGGGTTGCCAAGCTTCCAAAAAACTACGAGTTGCCTGAAATCTCAGCAAACATTTTTTCACTCAATCTTGATGATTCTTTCAGGTAATGATCAGTACACCAAAACCACTTGGCTCACCAAATTTTGTTCTTCTAGGTTAAACCGTTCGTTTGCAGTAACCGTTTTCATTTTTAGGTTTCACTCTGTTTTCTCCTATAGGGATACATGTATTTGGAACTCTAAATCAAACACGGTTTGTGCTAGCTTTTTGAAACTTGACACAATAAAGCAGTTTCAAGTTCTCTCTCTATGCTTTGTTTGCTGTTGATGTAGCCCTAAGCAGAGACTGGCGAAAATCGCTTTCAGGGAAAGGGGTTGCCAAGCTTCCAAAAAACTACGAGTTGCCTGAAATCTCAGCAAACACTTTTTCACCCAATCTTGATGATTCTTTCAGGTAATGATCAGTACACCAAAACCACTTGGCTCACCAAATTTCGTTCTTCTAGGTTAAACCGTTCGTTTGCAGTAACCGTTTTCATTTTTAGGTTTCACTCTGTTTTCTCCTATAGGGATACATGTATTTGGAACTCTAAATCAAACACGGTTTGTGCTAGCTCTTTGAAACTTGACACAATAAAGCAGTTTCCAGTTCTCTCTCTATGCTTTGTTTGCTGTTGATGTAGCCCTAAGCAGAGACTGGCGAAAATCACTTTCATGGAAAGGGGTTGCCAAGCTTCCAAAAAACTACGAGTTGCCTGAAATCTCAGCAAACACTTTTTCACCCAATCTTGATGATTCTTTCAGGTAATGATCAGTACACCAAAACCACTTGGCTCACCAAATTTTGTTCTTCTAGGTTAAACCGTTCATTTGCAGTAACCGTTTTCATTTTTAGGTTTCACTCTGTTTTCTCCTATAGGGATACATGTATTTGGAACTCTAAATCAAACACGGTTTGTGCTAGCTCTTTGAAACTTGACACAATAAAGCAGTTTCAAGTTCTATCTCTATGCTTTGTTTGCTGTTGATGTAGCCCTAAGCAGAGACTGGCGAAAATCATTTTCATGGAAAGGGGTTGCCAAGCTTCCAAAAAACGACGATTTGCCTGAAATCTCAGCAAACATTTTTTCACCCAATCTTGATGATTCTCTCAAGTAATGATCAGTACACAAAAACCACTTGGCTCACCAAATTTCGTTCTTCTAGGTTAAACCGTTCGTTTGCAGTAACCTATTTCATTTTTAGGTTTTACTCTGTTTTCTCCTCTACGGATACAAGTAATTGGAACTCTAAATCAAACACGGTTTGTGCTAGCGTTTTGAAACTTGACACAATAAAGCAGTTTCAAGTTCTCTCTCTATGCTTTGTTTGCTGTTGATGTAGCCCTAAGCAGAGACTGGCGAAAATCACTTTCAGGGAAAGGGGTTGCCAAGCTTCCAAAAAACTACGAGTTGCCTGAAATCTCAGCAAACACTTTTTCACCCAATCTTGATGATTCTTTCAGGTAATGATCAGTACACCAAAACCACTTGGCTCACCAAATTTCGTTCTTCTAGGTTAAACCGTTCGTTTGCAGTAACCGTTTTCATTTTTAGGTTTCACTCTGTTTTCTCCTATAGGGATACATGTATTTGGAACTCTAAATCAAACACGGTTTGTGCTAGCTCTTTGAAACTTGACACAATAAAGCAGTTTCCAGTTCTCTCTCTATGCTTTGTTTGCTGTTGATGTAGCCCTAAGCAGAGACTGGCGAAAATCACTTTCATGGAAAGGGGTTGCCAAGCTTCCAAAAAACTACGAGTTGCCTGAAATCTCAGCAAACACTTTTTCACCCAATCTTGATGATTCTTTCAGGTAATGATCAGTACACCAAAACCACTTGGCTCACCAAATTTTGTTCTTCTAGGTTAAACCGTTCGTTTGCAGTAACCGTTTTCATTTTTAGGTTTCACTCTGTTTTCTCCTATAGGGATACATGTATTTGGAACTCTAAATCAAACACGGTTTGTGCTAGCTCTTTGAAACTTGACACAATAAAGCAGTTTCAAGTTCTATCTCTATGCTTTGTTTGCTGTTGATGTAGCCCTAAGCAGAGACTGGCGAAAATCACTTTCATCGAAAGGGGTTGCCAAGATTCCAAAAAACTACGAGTTGCCTGAAATCTCAGCAAACATTTTTTCACCCAATCTTGATGATTCTTTCAGGTAATGATCAGTACACCAAAACCACTTGGCTCACCAAATTTTGTTCTTCTAGGTTAAACCGTTCGTTTGCAGTAACCGTTTTCATTTTTAGGTTTCACTCTGTTTTTTCCTATAGGGATACATGTATTTGGAACTCTAAATCAAACACGGTTTGTGCTAGCTCTTTGAAACTTGACACAATAAAGCAGTTTCATGTTCTTTCTCTATGCTTTGTTTGATGTTGAGGTAGCCCTAAGGAGAGACTGGCGAAAATCACTTTCATGGAAAGGGGTTGCCAAGCTTCCAAAAATCTACGAGTTGCCTGAAATCTCAGCAAACATTTTTTCACTCAATCTTGATGATTCTTTCAGGTAATGATCAGCACACCAAAACCACTTGGCTCACCAAATTTCGTTCTTTTAGGTTAAACCGTTCGTTTGCAGTAACCGTTTTCATTTTTAGGTTTCACTCTGTTTTCTCCTATAGGGATACATGTATTTGGAACTCTAAATCAAACACGGTTTGTGCTAGCTCTTTGAAACTTGACACAATAAAGCAGTTTCAAGTTCTATCTCTATGCTTTGTTTGCTGTTGATGTAGCCCTAAGCAGAGACTGGCGAAAATCATTTTCATGGAAAGGGGTTGCCAAGCTTCCAAAAAACGACGATTTGCCTGAAATCTCAGCAAACATTTTTTCACCCAATCTTGATGATTCTCTCAAGTAATGATCAGTACACAAAAACCACTTGGCTCACCAAATTTCGTTCTTCTAGGTTAAACCGTTCGTTTGCAGTAACCTATTTCATTTTTAGGTTTTACTCTGTTTTCTCCTCTACGGATACAAGTAATTGGAACTCTAAATCAAACACGGTTTGTGCTAGCTTTTTGAAACTTGACACAATAAAGCAGTTTCAAGTTCTATCTCTATGCTTTGTTTGCTGTTGATGTAGCCCTAAGCAGAGACTGGCGAAAATCACTTTCAGGGAAAGGGGTTGCCAAGCTTCCAAAAAACTACGAGTTGCCTGAAATCTCAGCAAACATTATTTTACCCAATCTTGATGATTCTTTCAGTTAATGATCAGTACACCAAAACCACTTGGCTCACCAAATTTCGTTCTTCTAGGTTAAACCGTTCGTTTCCAGTAACCGTTTTCATTTTTAGGTTTCACTCTGTTTTCTCCTATAGGGATACATGTATTTGGAACTCTAAATCAAACACGGTTTGTGCTAGCTCTTTGAAACTTGACACAATAAAGCAGTTTCCAGTTCTCTCTCTATGCTTTGTTTGCTGTTGATGTAGCCCTAAGAAGAGACTGGCGAAAATCACTTTCATGGAAAGGGGTTGCCAAGCTTCCAAAAAACTACGAGTTGCCTGAAATCTCAGGAAACACTTTTTCACCCAATCTTGATGATTCTTTCAGGTAATGATCAGTACACCAAAACCACTTGGCTCACCAAATTTTGTTCTTCTAGGTTAAACCGTTCGTTTGCAGTAACCGTTTTCATTTTTAGGTTTCACTCTGTTTTCTCCTATAAGGATACATCTATTTGGAACTCTAAATCAAACACGGTTTGTGCTAGCTCTTTGAAACTTGACACAATAAAGCAGTTTCAAGTTCTATCTCTATGCTTTGTTTGCTGTTTATGTAGCCCTAAGCAGAGACTGGCGAAAATCACTTTCATGGAAAGGGGTTGCCAAGCTTCCAAAAAACTACGAGTTGCCTGAAATCTCAGCAAACACTTTTTCACCCAATCTTGATGATTCTTTCAGGTAATGATCAGTACACGAAAACCACTTGGCTCACCAAATTTTGTTCTTCTAGGTTAAACCGTTCGTTTGCAGTAACCGTTTTCATTTTTAGGTTTCACTCTGTTTTCTCCTATAGGGATACATGTATTTGGAACTCTAAATCAAACACGGGTTGTGCTAGCTCTTTGAAACTTGACACAATAAAGCAGTTTCAAGTTCTTTCTCTATGCTTTGTTTGATGTTGAGGTAGCCCTAAGGAGAGACTGGCGAAAATCACTTTCATGGAAAGGGGTTGCCAAGCTTCCAAAAAACTACGAGTTGCCTGAAATCTCAGCAAACATTTTTTCACCCAATCTTGATGATTCTTTCAGGTAATGATCAGTAAACCAAAACCACTTGGCTCACCAAATTTCGATCTTCTAGGTTAAACCGTTCGTTTGCAGTAACCGTTTTCATTTTTAGGTTTCACTCTGTTTTCTCCTATAGGGATACATGTATTTGGAACTCTAAATCAAACACGGTTTGTGCTAGCTTTTTGAAACTTGACACAATAAAGCAGTTTCCAGTTCTATCTCTATGCTTTGTTTGCTGTTGATGTAGCCCTAAGCAGAGACTGGCGAAAATCACTTTCATGGAAAGGGGTTGCCAAGGTTCCAAAAAACTACGAGTTGCCTGAAATCTCAGCAAACATTCTTTCACCCAATCTTGATGATTCTTTCAGGAAATGATCAGTACACCAAAAGCACTTGGCTCACCAAATTTTGTTCTTCTAGGTTAAACCGTTCGTTTGCAGTAACCGTTTTCATTTTTAGGTTTCACTCTGTTTTCTCCTATAGGGATGCATGTATTTGGAACTCTAAATCAAACACGGTTTGTGCTAGCTGTTTGAAATTTGACACAATAAAGCAGTTTCAAGTTCTATCTCTATGCTTTGTTTGCTGTTGATGTAGCCCTAAGCAGAGACTGGCGAAAATCACTTTCATGGAAGGGGTTGCCAAGCTTCCAAAAAACTACGAGTTGCCTGAAATCTCAGCAAACACTTTTTCTCCCAATCTTGATGATTCTTTCAGGTAATGATCAGTACACCAAAACCACTTGGCTCACCAAATTTCGTTCTTCTAGGTTAAACCGTTCGTTTGCAGTAACCGTTTTCATTTTTAGGTTTCACTCTGTTTTCTCCTATAGGGATACATGTATTTGGAACTCTAAATCAAACACGGTTTGTGCTAGCTCTTTGAAACTTGACACAATAAAGCAGTTTCCAGTTCTCTCTCTATGCTTTGTTTGCTGTTGATGTAGCCCTAAGCAGAGACTGGCGAAAATCACTTTCATGGAAAGGGGTTGCCAAGCTTCCAAAAAACTACGAGTTGCCTGAAATCTCAGCAAACACTTTTTCACCCAATCTTGATGATTCTTTCAGGTAATGATCAGTACACCAAAACCATTTGGCTCACCAAATTTTGTTCTTCTAGGTTAAACCGTTCGTTTGCAGTAACCGTTTTCATTTTTAGGTTTCACTCTGTTTTCTCCTATAGGGATACATGTATTTGGAACTCTAAATCAAACACGGTTTGTGCTAGCTCTTTGAAACTTGACACAATAAAGCAGTTTCAAGTTCTATCTCTATGCTTTGTTTGCTGTTGATGTAGCCCTAAGCAGAGACTGGCGAAAATCATTTTCATGGAAAGGGGTTGCCAAGCTTCCAAAAAACGACGATTTGCCTGAAATCTCAGCAAACATTTTTTCACCCAATCTTGATGATTCTCTCAAGTAATGATCAGTACACAAAAACCACTTGGCTCACCAAATTTCGTTCTTCTAGGTTAAACCGTTCGTTTGCAGTAACCGTTTTCATTTTTAGGTTTCACTCTGTTTTCTCCTATAGGGATACATGTATTTGGAACTCTAAATCAAACACGGTTTGTGCTAGCGTTTTGAAACTTGACACAATAAAGCAGTTTCAAGTTCTCTCTCTATGCTTTGTTTGCTGTTGATGTAGCCCTAAGCAGAGACTGGCGAAAATCACTTTCAGGGAAAGGGGTTGCCAAGCTTCCAAAAAACTACGAGTTGCCTGAAATCTCAGCAAACACTTTTTCACCCAATCTTGATGATTCTTTCAGGTAATGATCAGTACACCAAAACCACTTGGCTCACCAAATTTCGTTCTTCTAGGTTAAACCGTTCGTTTGCAGTAACCGTTTTCATTTTTAGGTTTCACTCTGTTTTCTCCTATAGGGATACATGTATTTGGAACTCTAAATCAAACACGGTTTGTGCTAGCTCTTTGAAACTTGACACAATAAAGCAGTTTCCAGTTCTCTCTCTATGCTTTGTTTGCTGTTGATGTAGCCCTAAGCAGAGACTGGCGAAAATCACTTTCATGGAAAGGGGTTGCCAAGCTTCCAAAAAACTACGAGTTGCCTGAAATCTCAGCAAACACTTTTTCACCCAATCTTGATGATTCTTTCAGGTAATGATCAGTACACCAAAACCACTTGGCTCACCAAATTTTGTTCTTCTAGGTTAAACCGTTCGTTTGCAGTAACCGTTTTCATTTTTAGGTTTCACTCTGTTTTCTCCTATAGGGATACATGTATTTGGAACTCTAAATCAAACACGGTTTGTGCTAGCTCTTTGAAACTTGACACAATAAAGCAGTTTCAAGTTCTATCTCTATGCTTTGTTTGCTGTTGATGTAGCCCTAAGCAGAGACTGGCGAAAATCACTTTCATCGAAAGGGGTTGCCAAGATTCCAAAAAACTACGAGTTGCCTGAAATCTCAGCAAACATTTTTTCACCCAATCTTGATGATTCTTTCAGGTAATGATCAGTACACCAAAACCACTTGGCTCACCAAATTTTGTTCTTCTAGGTTAAACCGTTCATTTGCAGTAACCGTTTTCATTTTTAGGTTTCACTCTGTTTTCTCCTATAGGGATACATGTATTTGGAACTCTAAATCAAACACGGTTTGTGCTAGCTCTTTGAAACTTGACACAATAAAGCAGTTTCATGTTCTTTCTCTATGCTTTGTTTGATGTTGAGGTAGCCCTAAGGAGAGACTGGCGAAAATCACTTTCATGGAAAGGGGTTGCCAAGCTTCCAAAAATCTACGAGTTGCCTGAAATCTCAGCAAACATTTTTTCACTCAATCTTGATGATTCTTTCAGGTAATGATCAGCACACCAAAACCACTTGGCTCACCAAATTTCGTTCTTTTAGGTTAAACCGTTCGTTTGCAGTAACCGTTTTCATTTTTAGGTTTCACTCTGTTTTCTCCTATAGGGATACATGTATTTGGAACTCTAAATCAAACACGGTTTGTGCTAGCTCTTTGAAACTTGACACAATAAAGCAGTTTCAAGTTCTATCTCTATGCTTTGTTTGCTGTTGATGTAGCCCTAAGCAGAGACTGGCGAAAATCATTTTCATGGAAAGGGGTTGCCAAGCTTCCAAAAAACGACGATTTGCCTGAAATCTCAGCAAACATTTTTTCACCCAATCTTGATGATTCTCTCAAGTAATGATCAGTACACAAAAACCACTTGGCTCACCAAATTTCGTTCTTCTAGGTTAAACCGTTCGTTTGCAGTAACCTATTTCATTTTTAGGTTTTACTCTGTTTTCTCCTCTACGGATACAAGTAATTGGAACTCTAAATCAAACACGGTTTGTGCTAGCTTTTTGAAACTTGACACAATAAAGCAGTTTCAAGTTCTCTCTCTATGCTTTGTTTGCTGTTGATGTAGCCCTAAGCAGAGACTGGCGAAAATCACTTTCAGGGAAAGGGGTTGCCAAGCTTCCAAAAAACTACGAGTTGCCTGAAATCTCAGCAAACACTTTTTCACCCAATCTTGATGATTCTTTCAGGTAATGATCAGTACACCAAAACCACTTGGCTCACCAAATTTCGTTCTTCTAGGTTAAACCGTTCGTTTGCAGTAACCGTTTTCATTTTTAGGTTTCACTCTGTTTTCTCCTATAGGGATACATGTATTTGGAACTCTAAATCAAACACGGTTTGTGCTAGCTCTTTGAAACTTGACACAATAAAGCAGTTTCCAGTTCTCTCTCTATGCTTTGTTTGCTGTTGATGTAGCCCTAAGCAGAGACTGGCGAAAATCACTTTCATGGAAAGGGGTTGCCAAGCTTCCAAAAAACTACGAGTTGCCTGAAATCTCAGCAAACACTTTTTCACCCAATCTTGATGATTCTTTCAGGTAATGATCAGTACACCAAAACCACTTGGCTCACCAAATTTTGTTCTTCTAGGTTAAACCGTTCGTTTGCAGTAACCGTTTTCATTTTTAGGTTTCACTCTGTTTTCTCCTATAGGGATACATGTATTTGGAACTCTAAATCAAACACGGTTTGTGCTAGCTCTTTGAAACTTGACACAATAAAGCAGTTTCAAGTTCTATCTCTATGCTTTGTTTGCTGTTGATGTAGCCCTAAGCAGAGACTGGCGAAAATCACTTTCATCGAAAGGGGTTGCCAAGATTCCAAAAAACTACGAGTTGCCTGAAATCTCAGCAAACATTTTTTCACCCAATCTTGATGATTCTTTCAGGTAATGATCAGTACACCAAAACCACTTGGCTCACCAAATTTTGTTCTTCTAGGTTAAACCGTTCATTTGCAGTAACCGTTTTCATTTTTAGGTTTCACTCTGTTTTCTCCTATAGGGATACATGTATTTGGAACTCTAAATCAAACACGGTTTGTGCTAGCTCTTTGAAACTTGACACAATAAAGCAGTTTCATGTTCTTTCTCTATGCTTTGTTTGATGTTGAGGTAGCCCTAAGGAGAGACTGGCGAAAATCACTTTCATGGAAAGGGGTTGCCAAGCTTCCAAAAATCTACGAGTTGCCTGAAATCTCAGCAAACATTTTTTCACTCAATCTTGATGATTCTTTCAGGTAATGATCAGCACACCAAAACCACTTGGCTCACCAAATTTCGTTCTTTTAGGTTAAACCGTTCGTTTGCAGTAACCGTTTTCATTTTTAGGTTTCACTCTGTTTTCTCCTATAGGGATACATGTATTTGGAACTCTAAATCAAACACGGTTTGTGCTAGCTCTTTGAAACTTGACACAATAAAGCAGTTTCAAGTTCTATCTCTATGCTTTGTTTGCTGTTGATGTAGCCCTAAGCAGAGACTGGCGAAAATCATTTTCATGGAAAGGGGTTGCCAAGCTTCCAAAAAACGACGATTTGCCTGAAATCTCAGCAAACATTTTTTCACCCAATCTTGATGATTCTCTCAAGTAATGATCAGTACACAAAAACCACTTGGCTCACCAAATTTCGTTCTTCTAGGTTAAACCGTTCGTTTGCAGTAACCTATTTCATTTTTAGGTTTTACTCTGTTTTCTCCTCTACGGATACAAGTAATTGGAACTCTAAATCAAACACGGTTTGTGCTAGCTTTTTGAAACTTGACACAATAAAGCAGTTTCAAGTTCTATCTCTATGCTTTGTTTGCTGTTGATGTAGCCCTAAGCAGAGACTGGCGAAAATCACTTTCAGGGAAAGGGGTTGCCAAGCTTCCAAAAAACTACGAGTTGCCTGAAATCTCAGCAAACATTATTTTACCCAATCTTGATGATTCTTTCAGTTAATGATCAGTACACCAAAACCACTTGGCTCACCAAATTTCGTTCTTCTAGGTTAAACCGTTCGTTTCCAGTAACCGTTTTCATTTTTAGGTTTCACTCTGTTTTCTCCTATAGGGATACATGTATTTGGAACTCTAAATCAAACACGGTTTGTGCTAGCTCTTTGAAACTTGACACAATAAAGCAGTTTCCAGTTCTCTCTCTATGCTTTGTTTGCTGTTGATGTAGCCCTAAGAAGAGACTGGCGAAAATCACTTTCATGGAAAGGGGTTGCCAAGCTTCCAAAAAACTACGAGTTGCCTGAAATCTCAGGAAACACTTT
Source organism: Ictidomys tridecemlineatus (assembly GCF_052094955.1). Lineage (NCBI taxonomy): Eukaryota > Metazoa > Chordata > Mammalia > Rodentia > Sciuridae > Ictidomys > Ictidomys tridecemlineatus. The sequence goes on from NW_027524772.1 coordinate 11,141, forward strand.
TTCACCCAATCTTGATGATTCTTTCAGGTAATGATCAGTACACCAAAACCACTTGGCTCACCAAATTTTGTTCTTCTAGGTTAAACCGTTCGTTTGCAGTAACCGTTTTCATTTTTAGGTTTCACTCTGTTTTCTCCTATAAGGATACATCTATTTGGAACTCTAAATCAAACACGGTTTGTGCTAGCTCTTTGAAACTTGACACAATAAAGCAGTTTCAAGTTCTATCTCTATGCTTTGTTTGCTGTTTATGTAGCCCTAAGCAGAGACTGGCGAAAATCACTTTCATGGAAAGGGGTTGCCAAGCTTCCAAAAAACTACGAGTTGCCTGAAATCTCAGCAAACACTTTTTCACCCAATCTTGATGATTCTTTCAGGTAATGATCAGTACACGAAAACCACTTGGCTCACCAAATTTTGTTCTTCTAGGTTAAACCGTTCGTTTGCAGTAACCGTTTTCATTTTTAGGTTTCACTCTGTTTTCTCCTATAGGGATACATGTATTTGGAACTCTAAATCAAACACGGGTTGTGCTAGCTCTTTGAAACTTGACACAATAAAGCAGTTTCAAGTTCTTTCTCTATGCTTTGTTTGATGTTGAGGTAGCCCTAAGGAGAGACTGGCGAAAATCACTTTCATGGAAAGGGGTTGCCAAGCTTCCAAAAAACTACGAGTTGCCTGAAATCTCAGCAAACATTTTTTCACCCAATCTTGATGATTCTTTCAGGTAATGATCAGTAAACCAAAACCACTTGGCTCACCAAATTTCGATCTTCTAGGTTAAACCGTTCGTTTGCAGTAACCGTTTTCATTTTTAGGTTTCACTCTGTTTTCTCCTATAGGGATACATGTATTTGGAACTCTAAATCAAACACGGTTTGTGCTAGCTCTTTGAAACTTGACACAATAAAGCAGTTTCCAGTTCTATCTCTATGCTTTGTTTGCTGTTGATGTAGCCCTAAGCAGAGACTGGCGAAAATCACTTTCATGGAAAGGGGTTGCCAAGGTTCCAAAAAACTACGAGTTGCCTGAAATCTCAGCAAACATTCTTTCACCCAATCTTGATGATTCTTTCAGGAAATGATCAGTACACCAAAAGCACTTGGCTCACCAAATTTTGTTCTTCTAGGTTAAACCGTTCGTTTGCAGTAACCGTTTTCATTTTTAGGTTTCACTCTGTTTTCTCCTATAGGGATGCATGTATTTGGAACTCTAAATCAAACACGGTTTGTGCTAGCTGTTTGAAATTTGACACAATAAAGCAGTTTCAAGTTCTATCTCTATGCTTTGTTTGCTGTTGATGTAGCCCTAAGCAGAGACTGGCGAAAATCACTTTCATGGAAGGGGTTGCCAAGCTTCCAAAAAACTACGAGTTGCCTGAAATCTCAACAAACACTTTTTCTCCCAATCTTGATGATTCTTTCAGGTAATGATCAGTACACCAAAACCACTTGGCTCACCAAATTTCGTTCTTCTAGGTTAAACCGTTCGTTTGCAGTAACCGTTTTCATTTTTAGGTTTCACTCTGTTTTCTCCTATAGGGATACATGTATTTGGAACTCTAAATCAAACACGGTTTGTGCTAGCTCTTTGAAACTTGACACAATAAAGCAGTTTCCAGTTCTCTCTCTATGCTTTGTTTGCTGTTGATGTAGCCCTAAGCAGAGACTGGCGAAAATCACTTTCATGGAAAGGGGTTGCCAAGCTTCCAAAAAACTACGAGTTGCCTGAAATCTCAGCAAACACTTTTTCACCCAATCTTGATGATTCTTTCAGGTAATGATCAGTACACCAAAACCATTTGGCTCACCAAATTTTGTTCTTCTAGGTTAAACCGTTCGTTTGCAGTAACCGTTTTCATTTTTAGGTTTCACTCTGTTTTCTCCTATAGGGATACATGTATTTGGAACTCTAAATCAAACACGGTTTGTGCTAGCTCTTTGAAACTTGACACAATAAAGCAGTTTCAAGTTCTATCTCTATGCTTTGTTTGCTGTTGATGTAGCCCTAAGCAGAGACTGGCGAAAATCATTTTCATGGAAAGGGGTTGCCAAGCTTCCAAAAAACGACGATTTGCCTGAAATCTCAGCAAACATTTTTTCACCCAATCTTGATGATTCTCTCAAGTAATGATCAGTACACAAAAACCACTTGGCTCACCAAATTTCGTTCTTCTAGGTTAAACCGTTCGTTTGCAGTAACCGTTTTCATTTTTAGGTTTCACTCTGTTTTCTCCTATAGGGATACATGTATTTGGAACTCTAAATCAAACACGGTTTGTGCTAGCTTTTTGAAACTTGACACAAGAAAGCAGTTTCAAGTTCTCTCTCTATGCTTTGTTTGCTGTTGATGTAGCCCTAAGCAGAGACTGGCGAAAATCACTTTCAGGGAAAGGGGTTGCCAAGCTTCCAAAAAACTACGAGTTGCCTGAAATCTCAGCAAACACTTTTTCACCCAATCTTGATGATTCTTTCAGGTAATGATCAGTACACCAAAACCACTTGGCTCACCAAATTTCGTTCTTCTAGGTTAAACCGTTCGTTTGCAGTAACCGTTTTCATTTTTAGGTTTCACTCTGTTTTCTCCTATAGGGATACATGTATTTGGAACTCTAAATCAAACACGGTTTGTGCTAGCTCTTTGAAACTTGACACAATAAAGCAGTTTCCAGTTCTCTCTCTATGCTTTGTTTGCTGTTGATGTAGCCCTAAGCAGAGACTGACGAAAATCACTTTCATGGAAAGGGGTTGCCAAGCTTCCAAAAAACTACGAGTTGCCTGAAATCACAGCAAACACTTTTTCACCCAATCTTGATGATTCTTTCAGGTAATGATCAGTACACCAAAACCACTTGGCTCACCAAATTTTGTTCTTCTAGGTTAAACCGTTCGTTTGCAGTAACCGTTTTCATTTTTAGGTTTCACTCTGTTTTCTCCTATAGGGATACATGTATTTGGAACTCTAAATCAAACACGGTTTGTGCTAGCTCTTTGAAACTTGACACAATAAAGCAGTTTCAAGTTCTATCTCTATGCTTTGTTTGCTGTTGATGTAGCCCTAAGCAGAGACTGGCGAAAATCACTTTCATCGAAAGGGGTTGCCAAGATTCCAAAAAACTACGAGTTGCCTGAAATCTCAGCAAACATTTTTTCACCCAATCTTGATGATTCTTTCAGGTAATGATCAGTACACCAAAACCACTTGGCTCACCAAATTTTGTTCTTCTAGGTTAAACCGTTCGTTTGCAGTAACCGTTTTCATTTTTAGGTTTCACTCTGTTTTCTCCTATAGGGATACATGTATTTGGAACTCTAAATCAAACACGGTTTGTGCTAGCTCTTTGAAACTTGACACAATAAAGCAGTTTCATGTTCTTTCTCTATGCTTTGTTTGATGTTGAGGTAGCCCTAAGGAGAGACTGGCGAAAATCACTTTCATGGAAAGGGGTTGCCAAGCTTCCAAAAAACTACGAGTTGCCTGAAATCTCAGCAAACATTTTTTCACTCAATCTTGATGATTCTTTCAGGTAATGATCAGCACACCAAAACCACTTGGCTCACCAAATTTCGTTCTTTTAGGTTAAACCGTTCGTTTGCAGTAACCGTTTTCATTTTTAGGTTTCACTCTGTTTTCTCCTATAGGGATACATGTATTTGGAACTCTAAATCAAACACGGTTTGTGCTAGCTCTTTGAAATATGACACAATAAAGCAGTTTCAAGTTCTATCTCTATGCTTTGTTTGCTGTTGATGTAGCCCTAAGCAGAGACTGGCGAAAATCATTTTCATGGAAAGGGGTTGCCAAGCTTCCAAAAAACGACGATTTGCCTGAAATCTCAGCAAACATTTTTTCACCCAATCTTGATGATTCTCTCAAGTAATGATCAGTACACAAAAACCACTTGGCTCACCAAATTTCGTTCTTCTAGGTTAAACCGTTCGTTTGCAGTAACCTATTTCATTTTTAGGTTTTACTCTGTTTTCTCCTCTACGGATACAAGTAATTGGAACTCTAAATCAAACACGGTTTGTGCTAGCTTTTTGAAACTTGACACAATAAAGCAGTTTCAAGTTCTATCTCTATGCTTTGTTTGCTGTTGATGTAGCCCTAAGCAGAGACTGGCGAAAATCACTTTCAGGGAAACGGGTTGCCAAGCTTCCAAAAAACTACGAGTTGCCTGAAATCTCAGCAAACATTATTTTACCCAATCTTGATGATTCTTTCAGTTAATGATCAGTACACCAAAACCACTTGGCTCACCAAATTTCGTTCTTCTAGGTTAAACCGTTCGTTTCCAGTAACCGTTTTCATTTTTAGGTTTCACTCTGTTTTCTCCTATAGGGATACATGTATTTGGAACTCTAAATCAAACACGGTTTGTGCTAGCTCTTTGAAACTTGACACAATAAAGCAGTTTCCAGTTCTCTCTCTATGCTTTGTTTGCTGTTGATGTAGCCCTAAGAAGAGACTGGCGAAAATCACTTTCATGGAAAGGGGTTGCCAAGCTTCCAAAAAACTACCAGTTGCCTGAAATCTCAGCAAACACTTTTTCACCCAATCTTGATGATTCTTTCAGGTAATGATCAGTACACCAAAACCACTTGGCTCACCAAATTTTGTTCTTCTAGGTTAAACCGTTCGTTTGCAGTAACCGTTTTCATTTTTAGGTTTCACTCTGTTTTCTCCTATAAGGATACATCTATTTGGAACTCTAAATCAAACACGGTTTGTGCTAGCTCTTTGAAACTTGACACAATAAAGCAGTTTCAAGTTCTATCTCTATGCTTTGTTTGCTGTTGATGTAGCCCTAAGCAGAGACTGGCGAAAATCACTTTCATGGAAAGGGGTTGCCAAGCTTCCAAAAAACTACGAGTTGCCTGAAATCACAGCAAACACTTTTTCACCCAATCTTGATGATTCTTTCAGGTAATGATCAGTACACCAAAACCACTTGGCTCACCAAATTTTGTTCTTCTAGGTTAAACCGTTCGTTTGCAGTAACCGTTTTCATTTTTAGGTTTCACTCTGTTTTCTCCTATAGGGATACATGTATTTGGAACTCTAAATCAAACACGGGTTGTGCTAGCTCTTTGAAACTTGACACAATAAAGCAGTTTCAAGTTCTTTCTCTATGCTTTGTTTGATGTTGAGGTAGCCCTAAGGAGAGACTGGCGAAAATCACTTTCATGGAAAGGGGTTGCCAAGCTTCCAAAAAACTACGAGTTGCCTGAAATCTCAGCAAACATTCTTTCACCCAATCTTGATGATTCTTTCAGGAAATGATCAGTACACCAAAAGCACTTGGCTCACCAAATTTTGTTCTTCTAGGTTAAACCGTTCGTTTGCAGTAACCGTTTTCATTTTTAGGTTTCACTCTGTTTTCTCCTATAGGGATGCATGTATTTGGAACTCTAAATCAAACACGGTTTGTGCTAGCTATTTGAAATTTGACACAATAAAGCAGTTTCAAGTTCTATCTCTATGCTTTGTTTGCTGTTGATGTAGCCCTAAGCAGAGACTGGCGAAAATCACTTTCATGGAAGGGGTTGCCAAGCTTCAAAAAACTACGAGTTCCCTGAAATCTCAGCAAACATTTTCTCACCCAATCTTGATGATTCTTTCAGATAATGATCAGTACACCAAAACCACTTGGCTCACCAAATTTCGTTCTTCTAGGTTAAACCGTTCGTTTGCAGTAACCGTTTTCATTTTTAGGTTTCACTCTGTTTTCTCCTATAGGGATACATGTATTTGGAACTCTAAATCAAACACGGTTTGTGCTAGCTCTTTGAAACTTGACACAATAAAGCAGTTTCCAGTTCTCTCACTATGCTTTGTTTGCTGTTGATGTAGCCCTAAGCAGAGACTGGCGAAAATCACTTTCATTGAAAGGGGTTGCCAAGCTTCCAAAAAACTACGAGTTGCCTGAAATCTCAGCAAACACTTTTTCACCCAATCTTGATGATTCTTTCAGGTAATGATCAGTACACCAAAACCACTTGGCTCACCAAATTTTGTTCTTCTAGGTTAAACCGTTCGTTTGCAGTAACCGTTTTCATTTTTAGGTTTCACTCTGTTTTCTCCTATAAGGATACATGTATTTGGAACTCTAAATCAAACACGGTTTGTGCTAGCTCTTTGAAACTTGACACAATAAAGCAGTTTCAAGTTCTATCTCTATGCTTTGTTTGCTGTTGATGTAGCCCTAAGCATAGACTGGCGAAAATCACATTCATGGAAAGGGGTTGCCAAGGTTCCAAAAAACTACGAGTTGCCTGAAATCTCAGCAAACATTCTTTCACCCAATCTTGATGATTCTTTCAGGAAATGATCAGTACACCAAAACCACTTGGCTCACCAAATTTCGTTCTTCTAGGTTAAACCGTTCGTTTGCAGTAACCGTTTTCATTTTTAGGTTTCACTCTGTTTTCTCCTATAGGGATACATGTATTTGGAACTCTAAATCAAACACGGTTTGTGCTAGCTCTTTGAAACTTGACACAATAAAGCAGTTTCAAGTTCTTTCTCTATGCTTTGTTTGATGTTGAGGTAGCCCTAAGGAGAGACTGGCGAAAATCACTTTCATGGAAAGGGGTTGCCAAGCTTCCAAAAAACTACGAGTTGCCTGAAATCTCAGCAAACATTTTTTCACCCAATCTTGATGATTCTTTCAGGTAATGATCAGTAAACCAAAACCACTTGGCTCAGCAAATTTCGATCTTCTAGGTTAAACCGTTCGTTTGCAGTAACCGTTTTCATTTTTAGGTTTCACTCTGTTTTCTCCTATAGGGATACATGTATTTGGAACTCTAAATCAAACACGGTTTGTGCTAGCTCTTTGAAACTTGACACAATAAAACAGTTTCCAGTTCTATCTCTATGCTTTGTTTGCTGTTGATGTAGCCCTAAGCAGAGACTGGCGAAAATCACTTTCATGGAAAGGGGTTGCCAAGGTTCCAAAAAACTACGAGTTGCCTGAAATCTCAGCAAACATTCTTTCACCCAATCTTGATGATTCTTTCAGGAAATGATCAGTACACCAAAACCACTTGGCTCACCAAATTTTGTTCTTCTAGGTTAAACCGTTCGTTTGCAGTAACCGTTTTCATTTTTAGGTTTCACTCTGTTTTCTCCTATAGGGATGCATGTATTTGGAACTCTAAATCAAACACGGTTTGTGCTAGCTATTTGAAATTTGACACAATAAAGTAGTTTCAAGTTCTATCTCTATGCTTTGTTTGCTGTTGATGTAGCCCTAAGCAGAGACTGGCGAAAATCACTTTCATGGAAGGGGTTGCCAAGCTTCAAAAAACTACGAGTTCCCTGAAATCTCAGCAAACATTTTCTCACCCAATCTTGATGATTCTTTCAGGTAATGATCAGTACACCAAAACCACTTGGCTCACCAAATTTCGTTCTTCTAGGTTAAACCGTTCGTTTGCAGTAACCGTTTTCATTTTTAGGTTTCACTCTGTTTTCTCCTATAGGGATACATGTATTTGGAACTCTAAATCAAACACGGTTTGTGCTAGCTCTTTGAAACTTGACACAATAAAGCAGTTTCCAGTTCTCTCTCTATTCTTTGTTTGCTGTTGATGTAGCCCTAAGCAGTGACTGGCGAAAATCACTTTCATGGAAAGGGGTTGCCAAGCTTCCAAAAAACTACGAGTTGCCTGAAATCTCAGCAAACACTTTTTCACCCAATCTTGATGATTCTTTCAGGTAATGATCAGTACACCAAAACCACTTGGCTCACCAAATTTTGTTCTTCTAGGTTAAACCGTTCGTTTGCAGTAACCGTTTTCATTTTTAGGTTTCACTCTGTTTTCTCCTATAGGGATACATGTATTTGGAACTCTAAATCAAACACGGTTTGTGCTAGCTATTTGAAATTTGACACAATAAAGCAGTTTCAAGTTCTATCTCTATGCTTTGTTTGCTGTTGATGTAGCCCTAAGCAGAGACTGGCGAAAATCACTTTCAGGAAGGGGTTGCCAAGCTTCAAAAAACTACGAGTTCCCTGAAATCTCAGCAAACATTTTCTCACCCAATCTTGATGATTCTTTCAGGTAATGATCAGTACACCAAAACTACTTGGCTCACCAAATTTTGTTCTTTTAGGTTAAACCGTTCGTTTGCAGTAACCGTTTTCATTTTCAGGTTTCACTCTGTGTTCTCCTATAGGGATACATGTATTTGTAACTCTAAATCAAACACGGTTTGTGCTAGCTCTTTGAAACTTGACACAATAAAGCAGTTTCCAGTTCTACCACTATGCTTTGTTTGCTGTTGATGTAGCCCTAAGCAGAGACTGGCGAAAATCACATTCATGGAAAGGGGTTGCCAAGCTTCCAAAAAACTACGAGTTGCCTGAAATCTCAGCAAACATTTTTTCACCCAATCTTGATGATTCTTTCAGGTAATGATCAGTAAACCAAAACCACTTGGCTCACCAAATTTTGATCTTCTAGGTTAAACCGTTCGTTTGCAGTAACCGTTTTCATTTTTAGGTTTTACTCTGTTTTCTCCTATAGGGATACATGTATTTGGAACTCTAAATCAAACACGGTTTGTTCTAGCTCTTTGAAACTTTACACAATAAAGCAGTTTCTAGTTCTATCTCTATGGTTTGTTTGCTGTGGATGTAGCCCTAAGCAGAGACTGGCGAAAATCACTTTCATGAAAAGGGGTTGCCAAGCTTCCAAGAAACTACGAGTTGCCTGAAATCTCAGCAAACATTTTCTCACCCAATCTTGATGATTCTTTCAGGTAATGATCACTACACCAAACCAACTTGGCTCACCAAATTTCGTTCTTCTAGGTTAAACCTTTCGTTTGCAGTAACCGTTTTCATTTTTAGGTTTCACTCTGTTTTCTCCTATAGGGATACATGTATTTGGAACTCTAAATCAAACACGGTTTGTTCTAGCTCTTTGAAACTTTACACAATAAAGCAGTTTCTAGTTCTATCTCTATGGTTTGTTTGCTGTGGATGTAGCCCTAAGCAGAGACTGGCGAAAATCACTTTCATGAAAAGGGCTTGCCAAGCTTCCAACAAACTACGAGTTGCCTGAAATCTCAGCAAACATTTTCTCACCCAATCTTGATGATTCTTTCAGGTAATGATCAGTACACCAAACCAAATTGGCTCACCAAATTTTGTTCTTCTAGGTTAAACCTTTCGTTTGCAGTAACCATTTTCATTTTTAGGTTTCACTCTGTTTTCTCCTATAGGGATACATGTATTTGGAACTCTAAATCAAACACGGTTTGTGCTAGCTCTTTGAAACTTGACACAATAAAGCAGTTTCAAGTTCTATCTCTATGCTTTGTTTGCTGTTGATGTAGCCCTAAGCAGAGACTGGCGAAAATCACTTTCATCGAAAGGGGTTGCCAAGCTTCAAAAAAACTACGAGTTGCCTGAAATCTCAGCAAACACTTTTTCACCCAATCTTGATGATTCTTTCAGGTAATGATCAGTACACCAAAACCACTTGGCTCACCAAATTTCGTTCTTCTAGGTTAAACCGTTCGTTTGCAGTAACCGTTTTCATTTTTAGGTTTCACTCTGTTTTCTCCTATAGGGATACATGTATTTGGAACTGTAAATTAAACACGTTTTTTGCTAGCTCTTTGAAACTTGACACAATAAAGCAATTTCAAGTTCTATCTCTATGCTTTGTTTCCTGTTGATGTAGCCCTAAGCAGAGACTCGTGAAAATCACTTCCATGGAAAGGGGTTGCCAAGCTTCCAAAAAACTACGAGTTGCCTGAAATCTCAGCAAACATTTTATCACCCAATCTTGATGATTCCTTCAGGTAATTATCAGTACACCAAAACCACTTGCCTCATTAAATTTCGTTCTTCTAGGTTAAAACGGTCGTTTGCAGTAACTGTTTTCATTTTTAGGTTTCACTATGTTTTCTCCTATAGGGATACATGTATTTGAAACTCTAAATGAAACACGGTTTGTACTAGCTCTTTGAAACTTGACACAATAAATCAATTTCAACATCTATCTCTGTGCTTTGTTTGCTGTTGATGTAGCCCTAAGCGGAGACTGGCGAAAATCACTTTCATGGAAAGGGGTTGCCAAGCTTCCAAAAAACTACGAGTTGCCTGAAATCTCAGCAAACACTTTTTCACCCAATCTTGATGATTCTTTCAGGTAATGATTAGTACACCAAAACCACTTGGCACACCAAATTTTGTTCTTCTAGGTTAAACCGTTCGTTTGCAGTAACCGTTTTCATTTTTAGGTTTCACTCTGTTTTCTCCTATAGGGATACATGTATTTGGAACTCTAAATCAAACACGGTTTGTGCTAGCTCTTTGAAACTTGACACAATAAAGCAGTTTCCAGTTCTATCTCTATGCTTTGTCTGATGTTGAGGTAGCCCTAAGCAGAGACTGGCGAAAATCACTTTCATGGAAAGGGGTTGCCAAGCTTCCAAAAAACTACGAGTTGCCTGAAATCTCAGCAAACATTTTTTCACCCAATCTTGATGATTCTTTCAGGTAATGATCAGTAAACCAAAACCACTTGGCTCACCAAATTTCGATCTTCTAGGTTAAACCGTTCGTTTGCAGTAACCGTTTTCATTTTTAGGTTTCACTCTGTTTTCTTCTATAGGGATACATGTATTTGGAACTCTAAATCAAACACGGTTTGTGCTAGCTCTTTGAAACTTGACACAATAAAGCAGTTTCCAGTTCTATCTCCAAGCTTTGTTTGCTGTTGATGTAGCCCTAAGCAGAGACTGGAGAAAATCACTTTCATGGAAAGGGGTTGCCAGGGTTCCAAAAAACTACGAGTTGCCTGAAATCTCAGCAAACATTCTTTCACCCAATCTTGATGATTCTTTCAGGTAATGATCAGTACACCAAACCCACTTGGCTCACCAAATTTTGTTCTTCTAGGTTAATCCGTTCGTTTGCAGTAACCGTTTTCAATTTTAGGTTTCACTCTGTTTTCTCCTATAGGGATACATGTATTTGAAACTCTAAATCAAACACGGTTTGTGCTAGCTCTTTGAAACTTGACACAATAAAGCAGTTTCCAGTTCTATCTCTATGGTTTGTTTGCTGTTGATGTAGCCCTAAGCAGAGACTGGCGAAAATCACTTTCATGGAAAGGGGTTGCCAAGCTTCCAAAAAACTATGAGTTACCTGAAATCTCAGCAAACATTTTCTCACCCAATCTTGATGATTCTTTTAGGTAATGATCAGTACACCAAACCAACTTGGCTCACCAAATTTCATTCTTCTAGGTTAAACGTTTCGTTTGCAGTAACCGTTTTCATTTTTAGGTTTCACTCTGTTTTCTCCTATAGGGATACATGTATTTGGAACTCTAAATCAAACACGGTTTGTGCTAGCTCTTTGAAACTGGACACAATAAAGCAGTTTCAAGTTCTATCTCTATGCTTTGTTTGCTGTTGATGTAGACCTAAGCAGAGACTGGCGAAAATCACTTTCATCGAATAGGGTTGCCAAGCTTCAAAAAAACTACGAGTTCCCTGAAATCTCAGCAAACACTTTTTCACCCAATCTTGATGATTCTTTCAGGTAATGATCAGTACACCAAAACCACTTGGCTCACCAAATTTCGTTCTTCTAGGTTAAACCGTTCGTTTGCAGTAACTGTTTTCATTTTTAGGTTTCACTCTGTTTTCTCCTATAGGGATACATGTATTTGGAACTCTAAATCAAACACGGTTTGTGCTAGCTCTTTGAAACTTGACACAATAAAGGAATTTCAAGTTCTATCTCTATGGTTTGTTTGCTGTTGATGTAGCCCTAAGCATAGACTGGTGAAAATCACTCATGGAAAGGGGTTGCCAAGCTTCCAAAAAAAACTACGATTTGCCTGAAATCTCAGCAAACATTTATCACCCAATCTTGATGATTCTTTCAGGTAATGATCAGTACACCAAACCAACTTGGCTCACCAAATTTCGTTCTTCTAGGTTAAACCGTTCGTTTGCAGTAACCGTTTTCATTTTTAGGTTTCACTCTGTTTTCTCCTATAGGGATACATGTATTTGGAACTCTAAATCAAACACGGTTTGTTCTAGCTCTTTGAAACTTGACACAATAAAGCAGTTTCAAGTTCTATCTCTATGCTTTGTTTGCTGTTGATGTAGCCCTAAGCAGAGACTGGCGAAAATCACTTTCATGGATAGGGGTTGCCAAGCTTCCAAATAACTACGAGTTGCCTGAAATCTCAGCAAACATTTTTTCACCCAATCTTGATGATTCTTTCAGGTAATGATCAGTACACCAAAACCACTTGGCTCACCAAATTTCGTTCTTCTGGGTTTAAACCGTCCATTTGCAGTAACCGTTTTCATTTTTAGGTTTCACTCTGGTTTCTCCTATAGGGATACATGTATTTGGAACTCTAAATCAAACACGGATTGTGCAAGCTCTTTGAAACATGACACAATAAAGCAGTTTCCAGTTCTATCTCTATGGTTTGTTTGCTGTTGATGTAGCCCTAGGCAGAGACTGGCGCAAATCACATCCATGGAAAAGGGTTGCCAAGCTTCCAAAAAATTACGAGTTTCCTGAAATCTCAGCAAACATTTTCTCACCCAATCTTGATGATTCTTTCAAGTAATGATCAGTACAAGAAAACCACTTGGCTCACCAAATTTCGTTCTTCTAGGTTAAACCGTTCGTTTGCAGTAACCGTTTTCATTTTTAGGTTTCACTCTGTTTTCTCCTTTAGGGATATATGTATTTGGAACTCTAAATCAAACACGGTTTGTGCTAGCTCTTTGAAACATGACACAATAAAGCAGTTTCAAGTTCTATCTCTATGCTTTGTTTGCTGTTGATGTAGCCCTAAGCAGAGACTGGCGAAAATCACTTTCATGGAAAGGGGTTGCCAAGCTTCCAAGAAACTACGAGTTGCCTGAAATCTCAGCAAACATTTTCTCACCCAATCTTGATAATTCTTTCAAGTAATGATCAGTACACCAAAACCACTTGGCTCACCAAATTTCGTTCTTCTAGGTTAAACCGTTCGTTTGCAGTAAACGTTTTCATTTTTAGGTTTCACTCTGTTTTCTCCTATAGGGATACATGTATTTGGAACACTAAATCAAACACAGTTTGTGCTAGCTCTTTGAAACTTGACACAATAAAGCAGTTTCCAGTTCTATCTCTATGCTTTGTTTGCAGTTGATGTAGCCCTAAGCAGAGACTGGCGAAAATCACTTTCATGGAAAGGGGTTGCCAAGCTTCCAAAAAACTACGAGTTGCCTGAAATCTCAGCAAACATTTTTTCACCCAATCTTGATGATTCTTTCAGGTAAAGATCAGTACACCAAAACCACTTGGCTCACCAAATTTCGTTCTTTTAGGTTAAACCGTTCGTTTGCAGTAACCGTTTTCATTTTGATGTTTCACTCTGTTTTCTCCTATAGGGATACATGTATTTGAAACTCTAAATCAAACACGGTTTGTGCTAGCTCTTTGAAACTTGACACAATAAAGCAGTTTCCAGTTCTATCTCTATGGTTTGTTTGCTGTTGATGTAGCCCTAAGCAGAGACTGGCGAAAATCACTTTCATGGAAAGGGGTTGCCAAGCTTCCAAAAAACTACGAGTTACCTGAAATCTCAGCAAACATTTTCTCACCCAATCTTGATGATTCTTTTAGGTAATGATCAGTACACCAAACCAACTTGCTCACCAAATTTCATTCTTCTAGGTTAAACGTTTCGTTTGCAGTAACCGTTTTCATTTTTAGGTTTCACTCTGTTTTCTCCTATAGGGATACATGTATTTGGAACTCTAAATCAAACACGGTTTGTGCTAGCTCTTTGAAACTGGACACAATAAAGCAGTTTCAAGTTCTATCTCTATGCTTTGTTTGCTGTGGATGTAGACCTAAGCAGAGACTGGCGAAAATCACTTTCATCGAATAGGGTTGCCAAGCTTCAAAAAAACTACGAGTTCCCTGAAATCTCAGCAAACACTTTTTCACCCAATCTTGATGATTCTTTCAGGTAATGATCAGTACACCAAAACCACTTGGCTCACCAAATTTCGTTCTTCTAGGTTAAACCGTTCGTTTGCAGTAACTGTTTTCATTTTTAGGTTTCACTCTGTTTTCTCCTATAGGGATACATGTATTTGGAACTCTAAATCAAACACGGTTTGTGCTAGCTCTTTGAAACTTGACACAATAAAGGAATTTCAAGTTCTATCTCTATGCTTTGTTTGCTGTTGATGTAGCCCTAAGCAGAGACTGGTGAAAATCACTTTCATGGAAAGGGGTTGCCAAGCTTCCAAAAAACTACGATTTGCCTGAAATCTCAGCAAACATTTTATCACCCAATCTTGATGATTCTTTCAGGTAATGATCAGTACACCAAACCAACTTGGCTCACCAAATTTCGTTCTTCTAGGTTAAACCGTTCGTTTGCAGTAACCGTTTTCATTTTAGGTTTCACTCTGTTTTCTCCTATAGGGATACATGTATTTGGAACTCTAAATCAAACACGGTTTGTTCTAGCTCTTTGAAACTTGACACAATAAAGCAGTTTCAAGTTCTATCTCTATGCTTTGTTTGCTGTTGATGTAGCCCTAAGCAGAGACTGGCGAAAATCACTTTCATGGATAGGGGTTGCCAAGCTTCCAAATAACTACGAGTTGCCTGAAATCTCAGCAAACATTTTTTCACCCAATCTTGATGATTCTTTCAGGTAATGATCAGTACACCAAAACCACTTGGCTCACCAAATTTCGTTCTTCTGGGTTAAACCGTCCATTTGCAGTAACCGTTTTCATTTTTAGGTTTCACTCTGGTTTCTCCTATAGGGATACATGTATTTGGAACTCTAAATCAAACACGGATTGTGCTAGCTCTTTGAAACTTGACACAATAAAGCAGTTTCCAGTTCTATCTCTATGGTTTGTTTGCTGTTGATGTAGCCCTAGGCAGAGACTGGCGCAAATCACATCCATGGAAAAGGGTTGCCAAGCTTCCAAAAAATTACGAGTTTCCTGAAATCTCAGCAAACATTTTCTCACCCAATCTTGATGATTCTTTCAAGTAATGATCAGTACACCAAAACCACTTGGCTCACCAAATTTCGTTCTTCTAGGTTAAACCGTTCGTTGCAGTAACCGTTTTCATTTTTAGGTTTCACTCTGTTTTCTCCTTTAGGGATATATGTATTTGGAACTCTAAATCAAACACGGTTTGTGCTAGCTCTTTGAAACATGACACAATAAAGCAGTTTCAAGTTCTATCTCTATGCTTTGTTTGCTGTTGATGTAGCCCTAAGCAGAGACTGGCGAAAATCACTTTCATGGAAAGGGGTTGCCAAGCTTCCAAGAAACTACGAGTTGCCTGAAATCTCAGCAAACATTTTCTGACCCAATCTTGATGATTCTTTCAAGTAATGATCAGTACACCAAAACCACTTGGCTCACCAAATTTCGTTCTTCTAGGTTAAACCGTTCGTTTGCAGTAAACGTTTTCATTTTTAGGTTTCACTCTGTTTTCTCCTATAGGGATACATGTATTTGGAACACTAAATCAAACACGGTTTGTGGCTAGCTCTTTGAAACTTGACACAATAAAGCAGTTTCCAGTTCTATCTCTATGCTTTGTTTGCTGTTGATGTAGCCCTAAGCAGAGACTGGCGAAAATCACTTTCATGGAAAGGGGTTGCCAAGCTTCCAAAAAACTACGAGTTGCCTGAAATCTCAGCAAACATTTTTTCACCCAATCTTGATGATTCTTTCAGGTAAAGATCAGTACACCAAAACCACTTGGCTCACCAAATTTCGTTCTTTTAGGTTAAACCGTTCGTTTGCAGTAACCGTTTTCATTTTGATGTTTCACTCTGTTTTCTCCTATAGGGATACATGTATTTGAAACTCTAAATCAAACACGGTTTGTGCTAGCTCTTTTAAACTTGACACAATAAGCAGTTTCAAGTTCTATCTCTATGCTTTGTTTGCTGTTGATGTAGCCCTAAGCAGAGACTGGCGAAAACCACTTTCATGGAAAGGGGTTGCCAAGCTTCCAAAAAACTACGAGTTGCCTGAAATCTCAGCAAACATTTTCTCACCCAATATTGATGATTCTTTCAAGTAATGATCAGTACACCAAAACCACTTGGCTCACCAAATTTCGTTCTTCTAGGTTAAACCGTTCATTTGCAGTAACCGTTTGCATTTTTAGGTTTCACTCTGTTTTCTCCTATAGGGATACATGTATTTGGATCTCTAAATCAAACAAGGTTTGTGCTAGCTCTTTGAAACTTGACACAATAAAGCAGTTTCAAGTTCTATCTCTATGCTTTGTTTGCTGTTGATGTAGCCCTAAGCAGAGACTGGTGAAAATCACTTTCATGGAAAGGGGTTGCCAAGCTTCCAAAAAACTACGAGTTGCCTGAAATCTCAGGAAACATTTTCTCACCCAATCTTGATGATCTTTCAGGTAATGATCAGTACACCAAAACCACTTAGCTCACCAAATTTCGTTATTCTAGGTTAAACCGTTCGTTTGCAGTAACCGTTTTCATTTTAGGTTTCACTCTGTTTTCTCCTATAGGGATACATGTATTTGGAACTCTAAATCAAACACGGTTTGTGCTAGCTCTTTGAAACTTGACAC
Organism: Ictidomys tridecemlineatus; assembly: GCF_052094955.1. Lineage (NCBI taxonomy): Eukaryota > Metazoa > Chordata > Mammalia > Rodentia > Sciuridae > Ictidomys > Ictidomys tridecemlineatus. The sequence goes on from NW_027524772.1 coordinate 27,783, forward strand.
AATAAAGCAGTTTCAAGTTCTATCTCTATGCTTTGTTTGCTGTTGATGTAGCCCTAAGCAGAGACTGGCGAAAATCACTTTCATGGAAAGGGGTTGCCAAGCTTCAAAAAAACTACGAGTTGCCTGAAATCTCAGCAAACACTTTTTCACGCAATCTTGATGATTCTTTCAGGTAATGATCAGTACACCAAAACCACTTGGCTTACCAAATTTCGTTCTTCTAGGTTAAACCGTTCGTTTGTAGTAGCCGTTTTCATTTTTAGGTTTCACTCTGTTTTCTCCTATAGGGATACATGTATTTGGAACTCTAAATCAAACACGGATTGTGCTAGCTCTTTGAAACTTGACACAATAAAGCAGTTTCAAG
>NW_027524773.1:0-28143 GCF_052094955.1 Ictidomys tridecemlineatus
GTTTGATTTAGAGTTCCAAATACATGTATCCCTATAGGAGAAAACAGAGTGAAACCTCAAAATGAAACCGGTTACTGCCAACGAACGGTTTAACCTAGAAGAACGAAATTTGGCGAGCCAAGTGGGATTGGTGTACTGATCATTACCTGAATGTTTCATCAAGATTGGGTGAAAAAGTGTGTGCTGAGATTTCAGGAAACTCGTAGTTTTTTGGAAGCTTGGCAGGCCCTTTCCATGAAAGTGATTCTCGCCAGTCTCTGCTTAGGGCTACATCAACAGCAAACAAACCATAGAGATAGAACTTGAAACTGCTTTATTGTGTCAAGTTTCAAAGAGCTAGCACAAACCATGTTTGATTTAGAGTTCCAAATACATGTATCCCTATAGGAGAAAACAGAGTGAAACCTCAAAATGAAACCGGTTACTGCCAACGAACGGTTTAACCTAGAAGAACGAAATTTGGCGAGCCAAGTGGGATTGGTGTACTGATCATTACCTGAAAGTTTCATCAAGATTGGGTGAAAAAGTGTGTGCTGAGATTTCAGGAAACTCGTAGTTTTTTGGAAGCTTGGCAGGCCCTTTCCATGAAAGTGATTCTCGCCAGTCTCTGCTTAGGGCTACATCAACAGCAAACAAACCATAGAGATAGAACTTGAAACTGCTTTATTGTGTCAAGTTTCAAAGACCTAGCACAAACCGTGTTAGATTTAGAGTTCCAAATACATGTATCCCTATAGGAGAAAACAGAGTGAAACCTTTTGGAAGCTTGGCAGGCCCTTTCCCTGAAAGTGATCTCGCCAGTCTCTGCTTAGGGCTACATCAACAGCAAACAAACCATAGAGATAGAACTTGAAACTGCTTTATTGTGTCAAGTTTCAAAGAGCTAGCACAAACCGTGTTTGATTTAGAGTTCCAAATACATGTATCCCTATAGGAGAAAACAGAGTGAAACCTCAAAATGAAACCGGTTACTGCCAACGAACGGTTTAACCTAGAAGAACGAAATTTGGAGATACAAGTGGGATTGGTGTACTGATCATTACCTGAAAGTATCATCAAGATTGGGTGAAAAAGTGTTTGCTGAGATTTCAGGCAACTGGTAGTTTTTTGGAAGCTTGGCAGGCCCTTTCCATGAAAGTGATTCTCGCCAGTCTCTGCTTAGGACTACATCAACAGCAAACAAACCATAGAGATAGATCTTGAAACTGCTTTATTGTGTCAAGTTTCAAAGAGCTAGCACAAACCGTGTTTGACTTAGAGTTCCAAATACATGTATCCCTATAGGAGAAAACAGAGTGAAACCTCAAAACGAAACCGGTTACTGCCAACGAACGGTTTAACCTAGAAGAACGAAATTTGGCGAGCCAAGTGGGATTGGTGTACTGATCACTACCTGAAAGTTTCATCAAGATTGGGTGAAAAAGTGTGTGCTGAGATTTCAGGCAACTCGTAGTTTTTTGGAAGCTTGGCAGGCCCTTTCCATGAAAGTGATTCTCGCAAGTCTCTGCTTAGGGCTACATCAACAGCAAACAAACCATATAGATAGAACTTGAAACTGCTTTATTGTGTCAAGTTTCAAAGAGCTAGACCAAACGGGGTTTGATTTAGAGTTCAAAATACATGTATCCCTATAGGAGAAAACAGAGTGAAACCTTTTGGAAGCTTGGCAGGCCCTTTCCCTGAAAGTGATTCTCGCCAGTCTCTGCTTAGGGCTACATCAACAGCAAACAAACCATAGAGATAGAACTTGAAACTGCTTTATTGTGTCAAGTTTCAAAGAGCTAGCACAAACCGTGTTTGATTTAGAGTTCCAAATACATGTATCCCTATAGGAGAAAACAGAGTGAAACCTCAAAATGAAACCGGTTACTGCCAACGAACGGTTTAACCTAGAAGAACGAAATTTTGCGAGCCAAGTGGGATTGGTGTACTGATCATTACCTGAAAGTTTCATCAAGATTGGGTGAAAAAGTGTGTGCTGAGATTTCAGGAAACTCGTAGTTTTTTGGAAGCTTGGCAGGCCCTTTTCATGAAAGTGATTCTCGCCAGTCTCTGCTTAGGGCTACATCAATAGCAAACAAACCATAGAGATAGAACTTGAAACTGCTTTACTGTGTCAAGTTTCAAAGAGCTAGCACAAACCGTGTTTGATTTAGAGTTCCAAATACATGTATCCCTATAGGACAAAAGAGAGTGAAACCTCAAAATGAAACCGGTTACTGCCAACGAACGGTTTAACCTAGAAGAACGAAATTTGGAGATACAAGTGGGATTGGTGTACTGATCATTACCTGAAAGTATCATCAAGATTGGGTGAAAAAGTGTTTGCTGAGATTTCAGGCAACTGGTAGTTTTTTGGAAGCTTGGCAGGCCCTTTCCATGAAAGTGATTCTCACCAGTCTCTGCTTAGGGCTACATCAACAGCAAACAAACCATAGAGATAGAACTTGAAACTGCTTTATTGTGTCAAGTTTCAAAGAGCTAGCACAAACCGTGTTTGACTTAGAGTTCCAAATACATGTATCCCTATAGAAGAAAACAGAGTGAAACCTCAAAACGAAACCGGTTACTGCCAACGAACGGTTTAACCTAGAAAAACAAAATTTGGCGAGCCAAGTGGGATTGGTGTACTGATCACTACCTGAAAGTTTCATCAAGATTGGGTGAAAAAGTGTGTGCTGAGATTTCAGGCAACTCGTAGTATTTTGGAAGCTTGGCAGGCCCTTTCCATGAAAGTGATTCTCGCAAGTCTCTGCTTAGGGCTACATCAACAGCAAACAAACCATATAGATAGAACTTGAAACTGCTTTATTGTGTCAAGTTTCAAAGAGCTAGCACAAACCGTGTTTGACTTAGAGTTCCAAATACATGAATCCCTATAGGAGAAAACAGAGTGAAACCTCAAAATGAAACCGGTTACTGCCAACGAACGGTTTAACCTAGAAGAACGAAATTTGGCGAGCCAAGTGGCATTGGTGTACTGATCATTACCTGAGAGTTTCATCAAGATTGGGTGAAAAAGTGTTTGCTGAGATTTCAGGCAACTTGTAGTTTTGTGGAAGCTTTGCAGGTCCTTTCCATGAAAGTGATTCTCGCCAGTCTCTGCTTAGGGCTACATCAACAGCAAACAAACCATAGAGATAGAACTTGAAACTGCTTTATTGTGTCAAGTTTCAAAGAGCTAGCACAAACCATGTTTGATTTAGAGTTCCAAATACATGTATCCCTATAGGAGAAAACAGAGTGAAACCTCAAAATGAAACCGGTTACTGCCAACGAACGGTTTAACCTAGAAGAACGAAATTTGGCGAGCCAAGTGGGATTGGTGTACTGATCATTACCTGAATGTTTCATCAAGATTGGGTGAAAAAGTGTGTGCTGAGATTTCAGGAAACTCGTAGTTTTTTGGAAGCTGGGCAGGCCCTTTCCATGAAAGTGATTCTCGCCAGTCTCTGCTTAGGGCTACATCAACAGCAAACAAACCATAGAGATAGAACTTGAAACTGCTTTATTGTGTCAAGTTTCAAAGAGCTAGCACAAACCCTGTTTGATTTAGAGTTCCAAATACATGTATCCCTATAGGAGAAAACAGAGTGAAACCTCAAAATGAAACCGGTTACTGCCAACGAACGGTTTAACCTAGAAGAACGAAATTTGGTGAGCCAAGTGGGATTGGTGTACTGATCATTACCTGAAAGTTTCATCAAGATTGGGTGAAAAAGTGTGTGCTGAGATTTCAAAAAACTCGTAGTTTTTTGGAAGCTTGGCAGGCCCTTTCCATGAAAGTGATTCTCGCCAGTCTCTGCTTAGGGCTACATCAACAGCAAACAAACCATACAGATAGAACTTGAAACTGCTTTATTGTGTCAAGTTTCAAAGACCTAGCACAAACCGTGTTAGATTTAGAGTTCCAAATACATGTATCCCTATAGGAGAAAACAGAGTGAAACCTTTTGGAAGCTTGGCAGGCCCTTTCCCTGAAAGTGATCTCGCCAGTCTCTGCTTAGGGCTACATCAGAGCAAACAAACCATAGAGATAGAACTTGAAACTGCTTTATTGAGTCAAGTTTCAAAGAGCTAGCACAAACCGTGTTTGATTTAGAGTTCCAAATACATGTATCCCTACAGGAGAAAACAGAGTGAAACCTCAAAATGAAACCGGTTACTGCCAACGAACGGTTTAAGCTAGAAGAACGAAATTTGGAGATACAAGTGGGATTGGTGTACTGATCATTACCTGAAAGTATCATCAAGATTGGGTGAAAAAGTGTTTGCTGAGATTTCAGGCAACTGGTAGTTTTTTGGAATCTTGGCAGGCCCTTTCCATGAAAGTGATTCTCGCCAGTCTCTGCTTAGGACTACATCAACAGCAAACAAACCATAGAGATAGATCTTGAAACTGCTTTATTGTGTCAAGTTTCAAAGAGCTAGCACAAACCGTGTTTGACTTAGAGTTCCAAATACATGTATCCCTATAGGAGAAAACAGAGTGAAACCTCAAAACGAAACCGGTTACTGCCAACGAACAGTTTAACCTAGAAGAACGAAATTTGGCGAGCCAAGTGGGATTGGTGTACTGATCACTACCTGAAAGTTTCATCAAGATTGGGTGAAAAAGTGTGTGCTGAGATTTCAGGCAACTCGTAGTTTTTTGGAAGCTTGGCAGGCCCTTTCCATGAAAGTGATTCTCGCAAGTCTCTGCTTAGGGCTACATCAACAGCAAACAAACCATATAGATAGAACTTGAAACTGCTTTATTGTGTCAAGTTTCAAAGAGCTAGACCAAACGGGGTTTGATTTAGAGTTCAAAATACATGTATCCCTATAGGAGAAAACAGAGTGAAACCTCAAAATGAAACCGGTTACTGCCAACGAACGGTTTAACCTAGAAGAACGAATTTTGGCGAGCCAAGTGGCATTGGTGTACTGATCATTACCTGAGAGTTTCATCAAGATTGGGTGAAAAAGTGTTTCCTGAGATTTCAGGCAACTTGTAGTTTTGTGGAAGCTTGGCAGGTCCTTTCCATGAAAGTGATTCTCGCCAGTCTCTGCTTAGGGCTACATCAACAGCAAACAAACCATAGAGATAGAACTTGAAACTGCTTTATTGTGTCAAGTTTCAAAGAGCTAGCACAAACCATGTTTGATTTAGAGTTCCAAATACATGTATCCCTATAGGAGAAAACAGAGTGAAACCTCAAAATGAAACCGGTTACTGCCAACGAACGGTTTAACCTAGAAGAACGAAATTTGGCGAGCCAAGTGGGATTGGTGTACTGATCATTACCTGAAAGTTTCATCAAGATTGGGTGAAAAAGTGTGTGCTGAGATTTCAGGAAACTCGTAGTTTTTTGGAAGCTTGGCAGGCCCTTTCCATGAAAGTGATTCTCGCCAGTCTCTGCTTAGGGCTACATCAACAGCAAACAAACCATAGAGATAGAACTTGAAACTGCTTTATTGTGTAACTTTCAAAGGCCTAGCACAAACCGTGTTTGATTTAGAGTTCCAAATACATGTATCCCTATAGGAGAAAACAGAGTGAAACCTCAAAATGAAACCGGTTACTGCCAACGAACGGTTTAACCTAGAAGAACGAAATTTGGCGAGCCAAGTGGGATTGGTGTACTGATCATTACCTGAAAGTTTCATCAAGATTGGGTGAAAAAGTGTTTGCTGAGATTTCAGGCAACGCGTAGTTTTTTGGAAGCTTGGCAGGCCCTTTCCATGAAAGTGATTCTCGCCAGTCTCTGCTTAGGGCTACATCAACAGCAAACAAACCATAGAGATAGAACATGAAACTGCTTTATTGTGTCAAGTTTCAAAGAGCTAGCACAAACCGTGTTTGATTTAGAGTTCCAAATACATGCATCCCTATAGGAGAAAAAAGCCTGAAACCTCAAAACGAAACCGGTTACTGCCAACGAACGGTTTAACCTAGAAGAACGAAATTTGGCGAGCCAAGTTGGATTGGTGTACTGATCATTACCTGAAAGTTTCATCAAGATTGGGTGAAAAATGTTTGCTTAGAGTTCAGGCAACTCGTAGTTTTTTGGAAGCTTGGCAGGCCCTTTCCATGAAAGTGATTCTTGCCAGTCTCTCCTTAGGGCTACATCAACAGCAAATAAACCATAGAGATAGAACTTGAAACTGCTTTATTGTGTCAAGTTTCAAAGAGCTAGCACAAACCGTGTTTCATTTAGAGTTCCAAATACATGTATCCCTATAGGAGAAAACAGAGTGAAACCTCAAAATGAAACCGGTTGCTGCCAAAGAACGCTTTAACCTAGAAGAACGAAATTTGGCTAGCCAAGTGGGATTGGTGTACTTTTCATTACCTGAAAGTATCATCAAGATTGGGTGAAAAAGTGTTTGCTGAGATTTCAGGCAACTGGTAGTTTTTTGGAAGCTTGGCAGGCCCTTTCCATGAAAGTGATTCTCGCCAGTCTCTGCTTAGGGCTACATCAACAGCAAACAAACCATAGAGATAGAACTTGAAACTGCTTTATTGTGTCAAGTTTCAAAGACCTAGCACAAACCGTGTTAGATTTAGAGTTCCAAATACATGTATCCCTACAGGAGAAAACAGAGTGAAACCTTTTGGAAGCTTGGCAGGCCCTTTCCCTGAAAGTGATCTCGCCAGTCTCTGCTTAGGGCTACATCAACAGCAAACAAACAATAGAGATAGAACTTGAAACTGCTTTATTGTGTCAAGTTTCAAAGAGCTAGCACAAACCGTGTTTGATTTAGAGTTCCAAATACATGTATCCCTATAGGAGAAAACAGAGTGAAACCTCAAAATGAAACCGGTTACTGCCAACGAACGGTTTAACCTAGAAGAACGAAATTTGGAGATACAAGTGGGATTGGTGTACTGATCATTACCTGAAAGTATCATCAAGATTGGGTGAAAAAGTGTTTGCTGAGATTTCAGGCAACTGGTAGTTTTTTGGAAGCTTGGCAGGCCCTTTCCATGAAAGTGATTCTCGCCAGTCTCTGCTTAGGGCTACATCAACAGCAAACAAACCATAGAGATAGAACTTGAAACTGCTTTATTGTGTCAAGTTTCAAAGAGCTAGCACAAACCCTGTTTGATTTAGAGTTCCAAATACATGTATCCCTATAGGAGAAAACAGAGTGAAACCTCAAAATGAAACCGGTTACTGCCAACGAACGGTTTAACCTAGAAGAACGAAATTTGGTGAGCCAAGTGGGATTGGTGTACTGATCATTACCTGAAAGTTTCATCAAGATTGGGTGAAAAAGTGTGTGCTGAGATTTCAAAAAACTCGTAGTTTTTTGGAAGCTTGGCAGGCCCTTTCCATGAAAGTGATTCTCGCCAGTCTCTGCTTAGGGCTACATCAACAGCAAACAAACCATACAGATAGAACTTGAAACTGCTTTATTGTGTCAAGTTTCAAAGACCTAGCACAAACCGTGTTAGATTTAGAGTTCCAAATACATGTATCCCTATAGGAGAAAACAGAGTGAAACCTTTTGGAAGCTTGGCAGGCCCTTTCCCTGAAAGTGATCTCGCCAGTCTCTGCTTAGGGCTACATCAGAGCAAACAAACCATAGAGATAGAACTTGAAACTGCTTTATTGAGTCAAGTTTCAAAGAGCTAGCACAAACCGTGTTTGATTTAGAGTTCCAAATACATGTATCCCTATAGGAGAAAACAGAGTGAAACCTCAAAATGAAACCGGTTACTGCCAACGAACGGTTTAAGCTAGAAGAACGAAATTTGGAGATACAAGTGGGATTGGTGTACTGATCATTACCTGAAAGTATCATCAAGATTGGGTGAAAAAGTGTTTGCTGAGATTTCAGGCAACTGGTAGTTTTTTGGAATCTTGGCAGGCCCTTTCCATGAAAGTGATTCTCGCCAGTCTCTGCTTAGGACTACATCAACAGCAAACAAACCATAGAGATAGATCTTGAAACTGCTTTATTGTGTCAAGTTTCAAAGAGCTAGCACAAACCGTGTTTGACTTAGAGTTCCAAATACATGTATCCCTATAGGAGAAAACAGAGTGAAACCTCAAAACGAAACCGGTTACTGCCAACGAACAGTTTAACCTAGAAGAACGAAATTTGGCGAGCCAAGTGGGATTGGTGTACTGATCACTACCTGAAAGTTTCATCAAGATTGGGTGAAAAAGTGTGTGCTGAGATTTCAGGCAACTCGTAGTTTTTTGGAAGCTTGGCAGGCCCTTTCCATGAAAGTGATTCTCGCAAGTCTCTGCTTAGGGCTACATCAACAGCAAACAAACCATATAGATAGAACTTGAAACTGCTTTATTGTGTCAAGTTTCAAAGAGCTAGACCAAACGGGGTTTGATTTAGAGTTCAAAATACATGTATCCCTATAGGAGAAAACAGAGTGAAACCTCAAAATGAAACCGGTTACTGCCAACGAACGGTTTAACCTAGAAGAACGAATTTTGGCGAGCCAAGTGGCATTGGTGTACTGATCATTACCTGAGAGTTTCATCAAGATTGGGTGAAAAAGTGTTTCCTGAGATTTCAGGCAACTTGTAGTTTTGTGGAAGCTTGGCAGGTCCTTTCCATGAAAGTGATTCTCGCCAGTCTCTGCTTAGGGCTACATCAACAGCAAACAAACCATAGAGATAGAACTTGAAACTGCTTTATTGTGTCAAGTTTCAAAGAGCTAGCACAAACCATGTTTGATTTAGAGTTCCAAATACATGTATCCCTATAGGAGAAAACAGAGTGAAACCTCAAAATGAAACCGGTTACTGCCAACGAACGGTTTAACCTAGAAGAACGAAATTTGGCGAGCCAAGTGGGATTGGTGTACTGATCATTACCTGAAAGTTTCATCAAGATTGGGTGAAAAAGTGTGTGCTGAGATTTCAGGAAACTCGTAGTTTTTTGGAAGCTTGGCAGGCCCTTTCCATGAAAGTGATTCTCGCCAGTCTCTGCTTAGGGCTACATCAACAGCAAACAAACCATAGAGATAGAACTTGAAACTGCTTTATTGTGTCAAGTTTCAAAGAGCTAGCACAAACCATGTTTGATTTAGAGTTCCAAATACATGTATCCCTATAGGAGAAAACAGAGTGAAACCTCAAAATGAAACCGGTTACTGCCAACGAACGGTTTAACCTAGAAGAACGAAATTTGGCGAGCCAAGTGGGATTGGTGTACTGATCATTACCTGAAGGTTTCATCAAGATTGGGTGAAAAAGTGTTTGCTGAGATTTCAGGCAACTCGTAGTTTTTTGGATGCTTGACAGGCCCTTTCCATGAAAGTGATTCTCGCCATTCTCTGCTTAGGGCTACATCAACAGCAAACAATCTATAGTGATAAAAGTTGAAACTACTTTATTGTGTCAAGTTTCAAAGAGCTAGCACAAACCGTGTTTGATTTAGAGTTCCAAATACATGTATCCCTATAGGAGAAAACAGAGTGAAACCTCAAAATGAAACCGGTTACTGCCAACGGAAGGTTTAACCTAGAAGAACGAAATTTGGCGAGCCAAGTGGGATTGGTGTACTGATCATTACCTGAAAGTTTCATCAAGATTGGGTAAAAAAGTGTGTGCTGAGATTTCAGGAAACTCGTAGTTTTTTTGGAAGCTTGGCAGGCCATTTTCAGGAAAGTGATTCTCGCCAGTCTCTGCTTAGGGCTACATCAACAGCAAACAAACCATAGAGATAGAACTTGAAACTGCTTTATTGTGTCAAGTTTCAAAGAGCTAGCACAAACCGTGTTTGACTTAGAGTTCCAAATACATGTATCCCTACAGGAGAAAACAGAGTGAAACCTCAAAACGAAACCGGTTACTGCCAACGAACGGTTTAACCTAGAAGAAGGAAATTTGGCGAGCCAAGTGGGATTGGTGTACTGATCACTACCTGAAACTTTCATCAAGATTGGGTGAAAAAGTGTTTGCTGAGATTTCAGGCAACTCGTAGTTTTTTGGAAGCTTGGCAGGCCCTTTCCATGAAAGTGATTCTCGCCAGTCTCTGCTTAGGGCTACATCAACAGCAAACAAACCATATAGATAGAACTTGAAACTGCTTTATTGTGTCAAGTTTCAAAGAGCTAGACCAAACTGGGTTTGATTTAGAGTTCCAAATACATGTATCCCTATAGGAGAAAACAGAGTGAAACCTCAAAATGAATCCGGTTACTGCCAACGAACGGTTTAACCTAGAAGAACGAAATTTGGCGAGCCAAGTGGCATTGGTGTACTGATCATTACCTGAGAGTTTCATCAAGATTGGGTGGAAAAAGTGTGTACTGAGATTTCAGGCAACTCGTAGTTTTTTGGAAGCTTGGCAGGCCCTTTCCATGAAAGTGATTCTCGCCAGTCTCTGCTTAGGGCTACATCAACAGCAAACAAACCATAGAGATAGAACTTGAAACTGCTTTATTGTGTCAAGTTTCAAAGAGCTAGCACAAACCGTGTTTGATTTAGAGTTCCAAATACATGTATCCCTATAGGAGAAAACAGAGTGAAACCTATTGGAAGCTTGGCAGGCCCTTTCCCTGAAAGTGATTCTCGCCAGTCTCTGCTTAGGGCTACATCAACAGCAAACAAACCATAGAGATAGAACTTGAAACTGCTTTATTGTGTCAAGTTTCAAAGAGCTAGCACAAACCGTGTTTGATTTAGAGTTCCAAATACATGTATCCCTATAGGAGAAAACAGAGTGAAACCTCAAAATGAAACCGGTTACAGCCAACGAACGGTTTAACCTAGAAGAACGAAATTTGGCGAGCCAAGTGGAATTGGTGTACTGATCATTACCTGAAAGTTTCATCAAGATTGGGTGAAAAAGTGTGTGCTTAGATTTCAGACATCTCGTAGTTTTTTGGAAGCTTGGCAGGCCCTTTCCATGAAAGTAATACTCGCCAGTCTCTGCTTAGAGCTACATCAACAGCAAACAAACCATAGAGATAGAACTTGAAACTGCTTTATTGTGTCAAGTTTCAAAGAGCTAGCACAAACCATGTTTGATTTAGAGTTCCAAATACATGTATCCCTATAGGAGAAAACAGAGTGAAACCATAAAATGAAACCGGTTACTGCCAACGAACGGTTTAACCTAGAAGAACGAAATTTGGCGAGCCAAGTGGGATTGGTGTACTGATCATTACCTGAAGGTTTCATCAAGATTGGGTGAAAAAGTGTTTGCTGAGATTTCAGGCAACTCGTAGTTTTTTGGAAGCTTGACAGGCCCTTTCCATGAAAGTGATTCTCGCCATTCTCTGCTTAGGGCTACATCAACAGCAAACAATCTATAGTGATAAAAGTTGAAACTACTTTATTGTGTCAAGTTTCAAAGAGCTAGCACAAACCGTGTTTGATTTAGAGTTCCAAATACATGTATCCCTATAGGAGAAAACAGAGTGAAACCTCAAAATGAAACCGGTTACTGCCAACGGAAGGTTTAACCTAGAAGAACGAAATTTGGCGAGCCAAGTGGGATTGGTGTACTGATCATTACCTGAAAGTATCATCAAGATTGGGTGAAAAAGTGTTTGCTGAGATTTCAGGCAACTGGTAGTTTTTTGGAAGCTTGGCAGGCCCTTTCCATGAAAGTGATTCTCACCAGTCTCTGCTTAGGACTACATCAACAGCAAACAAACCATAGAGATAGATCTTGAAACTGCTTTATTGTGTCAAGTTTCAAAGAGCTAGCACAAACCGTGTTTGACTTAGAGTTCCAAATACATGTATCTCTATAGGAGAAAACAGAGTGAAACCTCAAAACGAAACCGGTTACTGCCAACGAACGGTTTAACCTAGAAGAACGAAATTTGGCGAGCCAAGTGGGACTGGTGTACTGATCACTACCTGAAAGTTTCATCAAGATTGGGTTAAAAAGTGTGTGCTGAGATTTCAGGCAACTCGTAGTTTTTTGGAAGCTTGACAGGCCCTTTCCATGAAAGTGATTCTCGCAAGTCTCTGCTTAGGGCTACATCAACAGCAAACAAACCATATAGATAGAACTTGAAACTGCTTTATTGTGTCAAGTTTCAAAGAGCTAGACCAAACGGGGTTTGATTTAGAGTTCAAAATACATGTATCCCTATAGGAGAAAACAGAGTGAAACCTCAAAATGAAACCGGTTACTGCCAACGAACGGTTTAACCTAGAAGAACGAAATTTTGGCGAGCCAAGTGGCATTGGTGTACTGATCATTACCTGAGAGTTTCATCAAGATTGGGTGAAAAAGTGTTTCCTGAGATTTCAGGCAACTTGTAGTTTGTGGAAGCTTGGCAGGTCCTTTCCATGAAAGTGATTCTCGCCAGTCTCTGCTTAGGGCTACATCAACAGCAAACAAACCATAGAGATAGAACTTGAAACTGCTTTATTGTGTCAAGTTTCAAAGAGCTAGCACAAACCATGTTTGATTTAGAGTTCCACATACATGTATCCCTATAGGAGAAAACAGAGTGAAACCTCAAAATGAAACCGGTTACTGCCAACGAACGGTTTAACCTAGAAGAACGAAATTTGGCGAGCCAAGTGGGATTGGTGTACTGATCATTACCTGAATGTTTCATCAAGATTGGGTGAAAAAGTGTGTGCTGAGATTTCAGGAAACTCGTAGTTTTTTGGAAGCTTGGCAGGCCCTTTCCATGAAAGTGATTCTCGCCAGTCTCTGCTTAGGGCTACATCAACAGCAAACAAACCATAGAGATAGAACTTGAAACTGCTTTATTGTGTCAAGTTTCAAAGAGCTAGCACAAACCATGTTTGATTTAGAGTTCCAAATACATGTATCCCTATAGGAGAAAACAGAGTGAAACCTCAAAATGAAACCGGTTACTGCCAACGAACGGTTTAACCTAGAAGAACGAAATTTGGCGAGCCAAGTGGGATTGGTGTACTGATCATTACCTGAAGGTTTCATCAAGATTGGGTGAAAAAGTGTTTGCTGAGATTTCAGGCAACTCGTAGTTTTTTGGAAGCTTGACAGGCCCTTTCCATGAAAGTGATTCTCGCCATTCTCTGCTTAGGGCTACATCAACAGCAAACAATCTATAGTGATAAAAGTTGAAACTACTTTATTGTGTCAAGTTTCAAAGAGCTAGCACAAACCGTGTTTGATTTAGAGTTCCAAATACATGTATCCCTATAGGAGAAAACAGAGTGAAACCTCAAAATGAAACCGGTTACTGCCAACGGAAGGTTTAACCTAGAAGAACGAAATTTGGCGAGCCAAGTGGGATTGGTGTACTGATCATTACCTGAAAGTTTCATCAAGATTGGGTAAAAAAGTGTGTGCTGAGATTTCAGGAAACTCGTAGTTTTTTTGGAAGCTTGGCAGGCCATTTTCAGGAAAGTGATTCTCGCCAGTCTCTGCTTAGGGCTACATCAACAGCAAACAAACCATAGAGATAGAACTTGAAACTGCTTTATTGTGTCAAGTTTCAAAGAGCTAGCACAAACCGTGTTTGACTTAGAGTTCCAAATACATGTATCCCTATAGGAGAAAACAGAGTGAAACCTCAAAATGAAACCGGTTACAGCCAACGAACGGTTTAACCTAGAAGAACGAAATTTGGCGAGCCAAGTGGAATTGGTGTACTGATCATTACCTGAAAGTTTCATCAAGATTGGGTGAAAAAGTGTGTGCTTAGATTTCAGACATCTCGTAGTTTTTTGGAAGCTTGGCAGGCCCTTTCCATGAAAGTAATACTCGCCAGTCTCTGCTTAGGGCTACATCAACAGCAAACAAACCATAGAGATAGAACTTGAAACTGCTTTATTGTGTCAAGTTTCAAAGAGCTAGCACAAACCATGTTTGATTTAGAGTTCCAAATACATGTATCCCTATAGGAGAAAACAGAGTGAAACCTCAAAATGAAACCGGTTACTGCCAACGAACGGTTTAACCTAGAAGAACGAAATTTGGCGAGCCAAGTGGGATTGGTGTACTGATCATTACCTGAAGGTTTCATCAAGATTGGGTGAAAAAGTGTTTGCTGAGATTTCAGGCAACTCGTAGTTTTTTGGAAGCTTGACAGGCCCTTTCCATGAAAGTGATTCTCGCCATTCTCTGCTTAGGGCTACATCAACAGCAAACAATCTATAGTGATAAAAGTTGAAACTACTTTATTGTGTCAAGTTTCAAAGAGCTAGCACAAACCGTGTTTGATTTAGAGTTCCAAATACATGTATCCCTATAGGAGAAAACAGAGTGAAACCTCAAAATGAAACCGGTTACTGCCAACGGAAGGTTTAACCTAGAAGAACGAAATTTGGCGAGCCAAGTGGGATTGGTGTACTGATCATTACCTGAAAGTTTCATCAAGATTGGGTAAAAAAGTGTGTGCTGAGATTTCAGGAAACTCGTAGTTTTTTTGGAAGCTTGGCAGGCCATTTTCAGGAAAGTGATTCTCGCCAGTCTCTGCTTAGGGCTACATCAACAGCAAACAAACCATAGAGATAGAACTTGAAACTGCTTTATTGTGTCAAGTTTCAAAGAGCTAGCACAAACCGTGTTTGACTTAGAGTTCCAAATACATGTATCCCTACAGGAGAAAACAGAGTGAAACCTCAAAACGAAACCGGTTACTGCCAACGAACGGTTTAACCTAGAAGAAGGAAATTTGGCGAGCCAAGTGGGATTGGTGTACTGATCACTACCTGAAAGTTTCATCAAGATTGGGTGAAAAAGTGTTTGCTGAGATTTCAGGCAACTCGTAGTTTTTTGGAAGCTTGGCAGGCCCTTTCCATGAAAGTGATTCTCGCCAATCTCTGCTTAGGGCTACATCAACAGCAAACAAACCATATAGATAGAACTTGAAACTGCTTTATTGTGTCAAGTTTCAAAGAGCTAGACCAAACTGGGTTTGATTTAGAGTTCCAAATACATGTATCCCTATAGGAGAAAACAGAGTGAAACCTCAAAATGAATCCGGTTACTGCCAACGAACGGTTTAACCTAGAAGAACGAAATTTGGCGAGCCAAGTGGCATTGGTGTACTGATCATTACCTGAGAGTTTCATCAAGATTGGGTGAAAAAGTGTGTGCTGAGATTTCAGGCAACTCGTAGTTTTTTGGAAGCTTGGCAGGCCCTTTCCATGAAAGTGATTCTCGCCAGTCTCTGCTTAGGGCTACATCAACAGCAAACAAACCATAGAGATAGAACTTGAAACTGCTTTATTGTGTCAAGTTTCAAAGAGCTAGCACAAACCGTGTTTGATTTAGAGTTCCAAATACATGTATCCCTATAGGAGAAAACAGAGTGAAACCTTTTGGAAGCTTGGCAGGCCCTTTCCCTGAAAGTGATTCTCGCCAGTCTCTGCTTAGGGCTACATCAACAGCAAACAAACCATAGAGATAGAACTTGAAACTGCTTTATTGTGTCAAGTTTCAAAGAGCTAGCACAAACCGTGTTTGATTTAGAGTTCCAAATACATGTATCCCTATAGGAGAAAACAGAGTGAAACCTCAAAATGAAACCGGTTACAGCCAACGAACGGTTTAACCTAGAAGAACGAAATTTGGCGAGCCAAGTGGAATTGGTGTACTGATCATTACCTGAAAGTTTCATCAAGATTGGGTGAAAAAGTGTGTGCTTAGATTTCAGACATCTCGTAGTTTTTTGGAAGCTTGGCAGGCCCTTTCCATGAAAGTAATACTCGCCAGTCTCTGCTTAGGGCTACATCAACAGCAAACAAACCATAGAGATAGAACTTGAAACTGCTTTATTGTGTCAAGTTTCAAAGAGCTAGTACAAACCGTCTTTGATTTAGAGTTCCAAATACATGTATCCCTATAGGAGAAAACAGAGTGAAACCTCAAAATGAAACCGGTTACTGCCAACGAACGGTTTAACCTAGAAGAACGAAATTTGGCGAGCCAAGTGGGATTGGTGTACTGATCATTACCTGAAAGTTTCATCAAGATTGGGTGAAAAAGTGTGTGCTTAGATTTCAGATATCTCGTAGTTTTTTGGAAGCTTGGCAGGCCCTTTCCATGAAAGTAATTCTCGCCAGTCTCTGCTTAGGGCTACATCAACAGCAAACAAACCATTGAGACAGAACTTGAAACTGCTTTATTGTGTCAAAATTCAAAGAGCTAGCACAAACCGTTTTTGATTTAGAGTTCCAAATACATGTATCCCTATAGGAGAAAAGAGAGTGAAACGTCAAAATGAAACCGGTTACTGCCAATGAACGGTTTAACCTAGAAGAACGAAATTTGGCGAGCCAAGTGGGATTGGTGTACTGATCATTACCTGAAAGTTTCATGAAGATTGGGTGAAAAAGTGTGTGCTGAGATTTCAGGCAACTCGTAGTTTTTTAAAAGCTTGGCAGGCCCTTTCCATGAAAGTGATTCTCGCAGGTCTCTGCTTAGGGCTACATCAACAGCAAACAAACCATAGAGATAGAACTTGAAACTGCTTTATTGTGTCAAGTTTCAAAAAGCTAGCACAAACCGTGTTTGATTTAGAGTTCCACATACATGTATCCCTATGGCAGAAAACAGAGTGAAACCTCAAAATCAAACCGGTTAATGCCAATTAACGGTTTAACCTAGAAGAACGAAATTTGGCGAGCCAAGTGGGATTGGTGTACTGATCATTACCTGAAAGTATCATCAAGATTGGGTGAAAAAGTGTTTGCTGAGATTTCAGGCAACTCGTAGTTTTTTGGAAGCTTGGCAGGCCCTTTCCATGAAAGTGATTCTCGCCAGTCTCTGCTTAGGTCTACATCAAAAACAAACCAACCATAGAGATAGAACTTGAAACTGCTTTATTGTGTCAAGTTTCAAAGAGCTAGCACAAACCATTCTTGATTTAGAGTTCCAAATACATGTATCCCTATAGGAGAAAACAGAGTGAAACCTCAAAATGAAACCGGTTACTGACAACGAACGGTTTAATCTAGAAGTACGAAATTTGGCGAGCCAAGTGGGATTGGAGTACTGATCATTACCTGAAAGTTTCATCAAGATTGGGTGAAAAAGTGTGTGCTGAGATTTTAGGCAACTCGTAGTTTTTTGGCAGCTTGGCAGGCCCTTTCCATGAAAGTGATTCTCGCCAGTCTCTGCTTAGGGATACATCAACAGCAAACAAACCATAGAGATAGAACTTGAAACTGCTTTATTGTGTCAAGTTTCAAAGAGCTAGCACAAACCGTATTTGATTTAGAGTTCCAAATACATGTATCCCTATAGGAGAAAACAGAGTGAAACCTCAAAATGAAACCGGTTACTGCCAACGAACAGTTTAACCTAGAAGAACGAAATTTGGCGAGCCAAGTGGGATTGGTGTACTGATCATTACCTGAAAGTTTCATCAAGATTGGGTGAAAAAGTGTGTGCTGAGATTTCAGGCAACTCGTAGTTTTTTGGAAGCTTGGCAGGTTCTTTCCAAGAAAGTGATTCTCACCAGTCTCTGCTTAGGGCTAAATCAACAGGAAACAAACCATAGAGATAGAACTTGAAACTGCTTTATTATGTCAAGTTTCAAAGAGCTAGCACGAACCGTGTTTGATTTAGAGTTCCAAATACATGTATCCATATAGGAGAAAACAGAGTGAAACCTCAAAATGAAACTGGTTACTGCCAACGAACGGTTTAACCTAGAAGAACGAAATTGGGCGAGCCAAGTGAGATTGGTGTACTGATCATTACCTGCAAGTTTCATCAAGATTGGGTGAAAAAGTGTGTGCTGAGATTTCAGGCAACTCGTAGTTTTTTGGAAGCTTGGCAGGCCCTTTTCATGAAAGTGATTCTCGCCAGTCTCTGCTTAGGGCTACATCAACAGCAAAAAAACCATAAAGATAGAACTTGAAACTGCTTCATTGTGTCAGGTTTCAAAGAGCTAGCACAAACCGTGTTTCATTTAGAGTTCCAAATACATGTATCCCTATAGGAGAAAACAGAGTGTAACCTCAAAATGAAACCGGTTAGTGCCAACGAACGGTTTAACCTAGAAGAACGAAATTTGGCGAGCCAAGTCGGAACGGTGTACTGATCATTACCTGAAAGTTTCATCAAGATTGGGTGAAAAAGTGTTTGCTGAGATTTCAGGCAACTCGTAGTTTTTTGGAAGCTTGGCAGGCCCTTTCCATGAAAGTGATTGTCGCCAGTCTCTGCTTAGGGCTACATCAACAGCAAACAAACCATAGTGATAGAACTTGAAACTGCTTTATTGTGTCAAGTTTCAAAAAGCTAGCACAAACCGTGTTTGATTTAGAGTTCCAAATACATGTATCCCTATAGGAGAAAACAGAGTGAAACCTCAAAATGAAACCGGTTACTGCCAACGAACGGTTTAACCTAGAAGAACGAAATTTGGCGAGCCAAGTGGGATTGGTGTACTGATCATTACCTGAAAGTATCATCAAGATTGGGTGAAAAAGTGTTTGCTGAGATTTCAGGCAACTCGTAGTTTTTTGGAAGCTTGGCAGGCCCTTTCCATGAAAGTGATTCTCCCCAGTCTCAGCTTAACCTAGAAGAACGAAATTTGGCGAGACAAGTGGGATTGGTGTACTGATCATTACCTGAAAGTTTCATCAAGATTGGGTGAAAAAGTGTTTGCTGAGATTTCAGGCAACTCGTAATTTTTTGGAAGCTAGGCAGGCCCTTTCCATGAAAGTGATTCTCGCCAGTCTCTGCTTAGGGCTACATCAACAGCAAACAAACCATAGAGATAGAACTTGAAACTGCTTTATTGTGTCAAGTTTCAAAGAGCTAGCACAAACCGTGTTTGATTTAGAGTTCCAAATACATGTATCCCTATAAGAGAAAACAGAGTGAAACCTTTTGGAAGCTTGGCAGGCCCTTTCCATGAAAGTGATCTCGCCAGTCTCTGCTTAGGGCTACATCAACAGCAAACAAACCATAGAGATAGAACTTGAAACTGCTTTATTGTGTCAAGTTTCAAAGAGCTAGCACAAACCGTGTTTGATTTAGAGTTCCAAATACATGTATCCCTAAAGGAGAAAACAGAGTGAAACTTCAAAATGGAACCGGTTACTGCCAACGAACGGTTTAACCTAGAAGAACGAAATTTGGCGAGCCAAGTGGGATCGGTGTACTGATCATTACCTGAAAGTTTCATCAAGATTGGGTATAAAAGTGTGTGCTGATATTTTAGGCAACTCGTAGTTTTTTGGAAGCTTGGCAGGCCCTTTCCATGAAAGTGATTCTCGCCAGTCTCTGCTTAGGGCTACATCAACAGCAAACAAACCATGGAGATAGAACTTGAAACTGTTTTATTGTGTCAAGTTTCAAAGAGCTAGCACAAACCGTGTTTGATTTAGAGTTCCAAATGCATGTATCCCTATAGGAAAAAAAAGAGTGCCACCTCAAAATGAAACCGGTTACTGCCAACGAACGGTTTAACCTAGAAGAACGAAATTTGGCGAGCCAAGTGGGATTGGTGTACTGATCATTACCTGAAGGTTTCATCAAGATTGGGTGAAAAAGTGTTTGCTGAGATTTCAGGCAACTCGTAGTTTTTTGGAAGCTTGACAGGCCCTTTCCATGAAAGTGATTCTCGCCATTCTCTGCTTAGGGCTACATCAACAGCAAACAATCTATAGTGATAAAAGTTGAAACTACTTTATTGTGTCAAGTTTCAAAGAGCTAGCACAAACCGTGTTTGATTTAGAGTTCCAAATACATGTATCCCTATAGGACAAAACAGAGTGAAACCTCAAAATGAAACCGGTTACTGCCAACGAACGGTTTAACCTAGAAGAACGAAATTTGGAGATACAAGTGGGATTGGTGTACTGATCATTACCTGAAAGTATCATCAAGATTGGGTGAAAAAGTGTTTGCTGAGATTTCAGGAAACTCGTAGTTTTTTTGGAAGCTTGGCAGGCCATTTTCAGGAAAGTGATTCTCGCCAGTCTCTTTAGGGCTACATCAACAGCAAACAAACCATAGAGATAGAACTTGAAACTGCTTTATTGTGTCAAGTTTCAAAGAGCTAGCACAAACCGTGTTTGACTTAGAGTTCCAAATACATGTATCCCTACAGGAGAAAACAGAGTGAAACCTCAAAACGAAACCGGTTACTGCCAACGAACGGTTTATCCAAGAAGAAGGAAATTTGGCGAGCCAAGTGGGATTGGTGTACTGATCACTACCTGAAAGTTTCATCAAGATTGGGTGAAAAAGTGTTTGCTGAGATTTCAGGCAACTCGTAGTTTTTTGGAAGCTTGGCAGGCCCTTTCCATGAAAGTGATTCTCGCCAGTCTCTGCTTAGGGCTACATCAACAGCAAACAAACCATATAGATAGAACTTGAAACTGCTTTATTGTGTCAAGTTTCAAAGAGCTAGACCAAACTGGGTTTGATTTAGAGTTCCAAATACATGTATCCCTATAGGAGAAAACAGAGTGAAACCTCAAAATGAATCCGGTTACTGCCAACGAACGGTTTAAACTAGAAGAACGAAATTTGGCGAGCCAAGTGGCATTGGTGTACTGATCATTACCTGAGAGTTTCATCAAGATTGGGTGAAAAAGTGTGTGCTGAGATTTCAGGCAACTCGTAGTTTTTTGGAAGCTTGGCAGGCCCTTTCCATGAAAGTGATTCTCGCCAGTCTCTGCTTAGGGCTACATCAACAGCAAACAAACCATAGAGATAGAACTTGAAACTGCTTTATTGTGTCAAGTTTCAAAGAGCTAGCACAAACCGTGTTTGATTTAGAGTTCCAAATACATGTATCCCTATAGGAGAAAACAGAGTGAAACCTTTTGGAAGCTTGGCAGGCCCTTTCCCTGAAAGTGATTCTCGCCAGTCTCTGCTTAGGGCTACATCAACAGCAAACAAACCATAGAGATAGAACTTGAAACTGCTTTATTGTGTCAAGTTTCAAAGAGCTAGCACAAACCGTGTTTGATTTAGAGTTCCAAATACATGTATCCCTATAGGAGAAAACAGAGTGAAACCTCAAAATGAAACCGGTTACTGCCAACGAACGGTTTAACCTAGAAGAACGAAATTTGGCGAGCCAAGTGGGATTGGTGTACTGATCATTACCTGAAAGTTTCATCAAGATTGGGTGAAAAAGTGTGTGCTGAGATTTCAGGAAACTCGTAGTTTTTTGGAAGCTTGGCAGGCCCTTTTCATGAAAGTGATTCTCGCCAGTCTCTGCTTAGGGCTACATCAATAGCAAACAAACCATAGAGATAGAACTTGAAACTGCTTTACTGTGTCAAGTTTCAAAGAGCTAGCACAAACCGTGTTTGATTTAGAGTTCCAAATACATGTATCCCTATAGGACAAAACAGAGTGAAACCTCAAAATGAAACCGGTTACTGCCAACGAACGGTTTAACCTAGAAGAACGAAATTTGGAGATACAAGTGGGATTGGTGTACTGATCATTACCTGAAAGTATCATCAAGATTGGGTGAAAAAGTGTTTGCTGAGATTTCAGGCAACTGGTAGTTTTTTGGAAGCTTGGCAGGCCCTTTCCATGAAAGTGATTCTCGCCAGTCTCTGCTTAGGGCTACATCAACAGCAAACAAACCATAGAGATAGAACTTGAAACTGCTTTATTGTGTCAAGTTTCAAAGAGCTAGCACAAACCGTGTTTGACTTAGAGTTCCAAATACATGTATCCCTATAGGAGAAAACAGAGTGAAACCTCAAAACGAAACCGGTTACTGCCAACGAACGGTTTAACCTAGAAAAACAAAATTTGGCGAGCCAAGTGGGATTGGTGTACTGATCACTACCTGAAAGTTTCATCAAGATTGGGTGAAAAAGTGTGTGCTGAGATTTCAGGCAACTCGGAGTTTTTTGGAAGCTTGGCAGGCCCTTTCCATGAAAGTGATTCTCGCAAGTCTCTGCTTAGGGCTACATCAACAGCAAACAAACCATATAGATAGAACTTGAAACTGCTTTATTGTGTCAAGTTTCAAAGAGCTAGACCAAACTGGGTTTGATTTAGAGTTCCAAATACATGTATCCCTATAGGAGAAAACAGAGTGAAACCTCAAAATGAAACCGGTTACTGCCAACGAACGGTTTAACCTAGAAGAACGAAATTTGGCGAGCCAAGTGGCATTGGTGTACTGATCATTACCTGAGAGTTTCATCAAGATTGGGTGAAAAAGTGTTTGCTGAGATTTCAGGCAACTTGTAGTTTTGTGGAAGCTTTGCAGGTCCTTTCCATGAAAGTGATTCTCGCCAGTCTCTGCTTAGGGCTACATCAACAGCAAACAAACCATAGAGATAGAACTTGAAACTGCTTTATTGTGTCAAGTTTCAAAGAGCTAGCACAAACCATGTTTGATTTAGAGTTCCAAATACATGTATCCCTATAGGAGAAAACAGAGTGAAACCTCAAAATGAAACCGGTTACTGCCAACGAACGGTTTAACCTAGAAGAACGAAATTTGGCGAGCCAAGTGGGATTGGTGTACTGATCATTACCTGAATGTTTCATCCAGATTGGGTGAAAAAGTGTGTGCTGAGATTTCAGGAAACTCGTAGTTTTTTGGAAGCTGGGCAGGCCTTTCCATGAAAGTGATTCTCGCCAGTCTCTGCTTAGGGCTACATCAACAGCAAACAAACCATAGAGATAGAACTTGAAACTGCTTTATTGTGTCAAGTTTCAAAGAGCTAGCACAAACCCTGTTTGATTTAGAGTTCCAAATACATGTATCCCTATAGGAGAAAACAGAGTGAAACCTCAAAATGAAACCGGTTACTGCCAACGAACGGTTTAACCTAGAAGAACGAAATTTGGCGAGCCAAGTGGGATTGGTGTACTGATCATTACCTGAAAGTTTCATCAAGATTGGGTGAAAAAGTGTGTGCTGAGATTTCAAAAAACTCGTAGTTTTTTGGAAGCTTGGCATGCCCTTTCCATGAAAGTGATTCTCGCCAGTCTCTGCTTAGGGCTACATCAACAGCAAACAAACCATAGAGATAGAACTTGAAACTGCTTTATTGTGTCAAGTTTCAAAGACCTAGCACAAACCGTGTTAGATTTAGAGTTCCAAATACATGTATCCCTATAGGAGAAAACAGAGTGAAACCTTTTGTAAGCTTGGCAGGCCCTTTCCCTGAAAGTGATCTCGCCAGTCTCTGCTTAGGGCTACATCAACAGCAAACAAACCATAGAGATAGAACTTGAAACTGCTTTATTGTGTCAAGTTTCAAAGAGCTAGCACAAACCGTGTTTGATTTAGAGTTCCAAATACATGTATTCCTATAGGAGAAAACAGAGTGAAACCTCAAAATGAAACCGGTTACTGCCAACGAACGGTTTAACCTAGAAGAACGAAATTTGGAGATACAAGTGGGATTGGTGTACTGATCATTACCTGAAAGTATCATCAAGATTGGGTGAAAAAGTGTTTGCTGAGATTTCAGGCAACTGGTAGTTTTTTGGAAGCTTGGCAGGCCCTTTCCATGAAAGTGATTCTCGCCAGTCTCTGCTTAGGACTACATCAACAGCAAACAAACCATAGAGATAGATCTTGAAACTGCTTTATTGTGTCAAGTTTCAAAGAGCTAGCACAAACCGTGTTTGACTTAGAGTTCCAAATACATGTATCCCTATAGGAGAAAACAGAGAGAAACCTCAAAACGAAACCAGTTACTGCCAACGAACGGTTTAACCTAGAAGAACGAAATTTGGCGAGCCAAGTGGGACTGGTGTACTGATCACTACCTGAAAGTTTCATCAAGATTGGGTGAAAAAGTGTGTTCTGAGATTTCAGGCAACTCGTAGTTTTTTGGAAGCTTGACAGGCCCTTTCCATGAAAGTGATTCTCGCAAGTCTCTGCTTAGGGCTACATCAACAGCAAACAAACCATATAGATAGAACTTGAAACTGCTTTATTGTGTCAAGTTTCAAAGAGCTAGACCAAACGGGGTTTGATTTAGAGTTCAAAATACATGTATCCCTATAGGAGAAAACAGAGTGAAACCTCAAAATGAAACCGGTTACTGCCAACGAACGGTTTAACCTAGAAGAACGAAATTTTGGCGAGCCAAGTGGCATTGGTGTACTGATCATTACCTGAGAGTTTCAACAAGATTGGGTGAAAAAGTGTTTCCTGAGATTTCAGGCAACTTGTAGTTTTTTGGAAGCTTGGCAGGTCCTTTCCATGAAAGTGATTCTCGCCAGTCTCTGCTTAGGGCTACATCAACAGCAAACAAACCATAGAGATAGAACTTGAAACTGCTTTATTGTGTCAAGTTTCAAAGAGCTAGCACAAACCATGTTTGATTTAGAGTTCCAAATACATGTATCCCTATAGGAGAAAACAGAGTGAAACCTCAAAATGAAACCGGTTACTGCCAACGAACGGTTTAACCTAGAAGAACGAAATTTGGCGAGCCAAGTGGGATTGGTGTACTGATCATTACCTGAAGGTTTCATCAAGATTGGGTGAAAAAGTGTTTGCTGAGATTTCAGGCAACTCGTAGTTTTTTGGAAGCTTGACAGGCCCTTTCCATGAAAGTGATTCTCGCCATTCTCTGCTTAGGGCTACATCAACAGCAAACAATCTATAGTGATAAAAGTTGAAACTACTTTATTGTGTCAAGTTTCAAAGAGCTAGCACAAACCGTGTTTGATTTAGAGTTCCAAATACATGTATCCCTATAGGAGAAAACAGAGTGAAACCTCAAAATGAAACCGGTTACTGCCAACGGAAGGTTTAACCTAGAAGAACGAAATTTGGCGAGCCAAGTGGGATTGGTGTACTGATCATTACCTGAAGTTTCATCAAGATTGGGTAAAAAAGTGTGTGCTGAGATTTCAGGAAACTCGTAGTTTTTTTGGAAGCTTGGCAGGCCATTTTCAGGAAAGTGATTCTCGCCAGTCTCTGCTTAGGGCTACATCAACAGCAAACCAAACCATAGAGATAGAACTTGAAACTGCTTTATTGTGTCAAGTTTCAAAGAGCTAGCACAAACCGTGTTTGACTTAGAGTTCCAAATACATGTATCCCTACAGGAGAAAACAGAGTGAAACCTCAAAACGAAACCGGTTACTGCCAACGAACGGTTTAACCTAGAAGAAGGAAATTTGGCGAGCCAAGTGGGATTGGTGTACTGATCACTACCTGAAAGTTTCATCAAGATTGGGTGAAAAAGTGTTTGCTGAGATTTCAGGCAACTCGTAGTTTTTTAGAAGCTTGGCAGGCCCTTTCCATGAAAGTGATTCTCGCAGGTCTCTGCTTAGGGCTACATCAACAGCAAACAAACCATATAGATAGAACTTGAAAACTGCTTTATTGTGTCAAGTTTCAAAGAGCTAGACCAAACTTGGTTTGATTTAGAGTTCCAAATACATGTATCCCTATAGGAGAAAACAGAGTGAAACCTCAAAATGAATCCGGTTACTGCCAACGAACGGTTTAACCTAGAAGAACGAAATTTGGCGAGCCAAGTGGCATTGGTGTACTGATCATTATCTGAGAGTTTCATCAAGATTGGGTGAAAAAGTGTGTGCTGAGATTTCAGGCAACTCGTAGTTTTTTGGAAGCTTGGCAGGCCCTTTCCATGAAAGTGATTCTCGGCAGTCTCTGCTTAGGGCTACATCAACAGCAAACAAACCATAGAGATAGAACTTGAAACTGCTTTATTGTGTCAAGTTTCAAAGAGCTAGCACAAACCGTGTTTGATTTAGAGTTCCAAATACATGTATCCCTATAGGAGAAAACAGAGTGAAACCTTTTGGAAGCTTGGCAGGCCCTTTCCCTGAAAGTGATTCTCGCCAGTCTCTGCTTAGGGCTACATCAACAGCAAACAAACCATAGAGATAGAACTTGAAACTGCTTTATTGTGTCAAGTTTCAAAGAGCTAGCACAAACCGTGTTTGATTTAGAGTTCCAAATACATGTATCCCTATAGGAGAAAACAGAGTGAAACCTCAAAATGAAACCGGTTACTGCCAACGAACGGTTTAACCTAGAAGAACGAAATTTGGCGAGCCAAGTGGGATTGGTGTACTGATCATTACCTGAAAGTTTCATCAAGATTGGGTGAAAAAGTGTGTGCTGAGATTTCAGGAAACTGGTAGTTTTTTGGAAGCTTGGCAGGCCCTTTTCATGAAAGTGATTCTCGCCAGTCTCTGCTTAGGGCTACATCAATAGCAAACAAACCATAGAGATAGAACTTGAAACTGCTTTACTGTGTCAAGATTCAAAGAGCTAGCACAAACCGTGTTTGATTTAGAGTTCCAAATACATGTATCCCTATAGGACAAAAGAGAGTGAAACCTCAAAATGAAACCGGTTACTGCCAACGAACGGTTTAACCTAGAAGAACGAAATTTGGAGATACAAGTGGGATTGGTGTACTGATCATTACCTGAAAGTATCATCAAGATTGGGTGAAAAAGTGTTTGCTGAGATTTCAGGCAAACTGGTAGTTTTTTGGAAGCTTGGCAGGCCCTTTCCATGAAAGTGATTCTCACCAGTCTCTGCTTAGGGCTACATCAACAGCAAACAAACCATAGAGATAGAACTTGAAACTGCTTTATTGTGTCAAGTTTCAAAGAGCTAGCACAAACCGTGTTTGACTTAGAGTTCCAAATACATGTATCCCTATAGAAGAAAACAGAGTGAAACCTCAAAACGAAACCGGTTACTGCCAACGAACGGTTTAACCTAGAAAAACAAAATTTGGCGAGCCAAGTGGGATTGGTGTACTGATCACTACCTGAAAGTTTCATCAAGATTGGGTTAAAAAGTGTGTGCTGAGATTTCAGGCAACTCGTAGTTTTTGGAAGCTTGGCAGGCCCTTTCCATGAAAGTGATTCTCGCAAGTCTCTGCTTAGGGCTACATCAACAGCAAACAAACCATATAGATAGAACTTGAAACTGCTTTATTGTGTCAAGTTTCAAAGAGCTAGCACAAACCGTGTTTGACTTAGAGTTCCAAATACATGAATCCCTATAGGAGAAAACAGAGTGAAACCTCAAAATGAAACCGGTTACTGCCAACGAACGGTTTAACCTAGAAGAACGAAATTTGGCGAGCCAAGTGGCATTGGTGTACTGATCATTACATGAGAGTTTCATCAAGATTGGGTGAAAAAGTGTTTGCTGAGATTTCAGGCAACTTGTAGTTTTGTGGAAGCTTTGCAGGTCCTTTCCATGAAAGTGATTCTCGCCAGTCTCTGCTTAGGGCTACATCAACAGCAAACAAACCATAGAGATAGAACTTGAAACTGCTTTATTGTGTCAAGTTTCAAAGAGCTAGCACAAACCATGTTTGATTTAGAGTTCCAAATACATGTATCCCTATAGGAGAAAACAGAGTGAAACCTCAAAATGAAACCGGTTACTGCCAACGAACGGTTTAACCTAGAAGAACGAAATTTGGCGAGCCAAGTGGGATTGGTGTACTGATCATTACCTGAATGTTTCATCAAGATTGGGTGAAAAAGTGTGTGCTGAGATTTCAGGAAACTCGTAGTTTTTGGAAGCTGGGCAGGCCCCTTTCCATGAAAGTGATTCTCGCCAGTCTCTGCTTAGGGCTACATCAACAGCAAACAAACCATAGAGATAGAACTTGAAACTGCTTTATTGTGTCAAGTTTCAAAGAGCTAGCACAAATCCTGTTTGATTTAGAGTTCCAAATACATGTATCCCTATAGGAGAAAACAGAGTGAAACCTCAAAATGAAACCGGTTACTGCCAACGAACGGTTTAACCTAGATGAACGAAATTTGGTGAGCCAAGTGGGATTGGTGTACTGATCATTACCTGAAAGTTTCATCAAGATTGGGTGAAAAAGTGTGTGCTGAGATTTCAAAAAACTCGTAGTTTTTTGGAAGCTTGGCAGGCCCTTTCCATGAAAGTGATTCTCGCCAGTCTCTGCTTAGGGCTACATCAACAGCAAACAAACCATACAGATAGAACTTGAAACTGCTTTATTGTGTCAAGTTTCAAAGACCTAGCACAAACCGTGTTAGATTTAGAGTTCCAAATACATGTATCCCTATAGGAGAAAACAGAGTGAAACCTTTTGGAAGCTTGGCAGGCCCTTTCCCTGAAAGTGATCTCGCCAGTCTCTGCTTAGGGCTACATCAACAGCAAACAAACCATAGAGATAGAACTTGAAACTGCTTTATTGTGTCAAGTTTCAAAGAGCTAGCACAAACCGTGTTTGATTTAGAGTTCCAAATACATGTATCCCTATAGGAGAAAAACAGAGT
>NW_027524774.1:0-28133 GCF_052094955.1 Ictidomys tridecemlineatus
TGCTCTGGCCAGTGTTTCAAGGACTATGTTGAACAGAAGTGGTGAGAGAGGGCATCCCTGTCTTGTACCAGATCTTAGAGGGAATGCCTTCAATTTTTCTCCATTCAGAATGATGCTGGCCTGTGGCTTATCATAGATTGCTTTTACAATGTTGAGGTATGTTCCGGTTATCCCTAATTATTCTAGAGTTTTGAACATAAAGGGATGCTGAACTTTGTCGAATGCTTTTTCTGCATCTATCAAGATGATCATATGGTTCTTATTTTTAAGTCTATTGATGTGGTGAATAACATTTATTGATTTCCGTATATTGAACCAGCCTTGCATCCCAGGGATGAATACTACTTGGTCATGGTGTATAATTTTTTTGATATGTATTTGAATCCGATTCGCCAGAATTTTATTGAGGATTTTTGCGTCAAGGTTCATTAGAGATATTGGTCTGTAGTTTTCTTTCTTTGAAGTGTCTTTGTCTGGTTTCGGAATCAGGGTGATGTTGGCCTAGTAGAATGAATTTGGAAGTTCTCCCTCTTTTTCTATTTCATGAAATAGCTTGAAAAGTATTGGTGTTAGTTCCTCTTTAAAGGTTTTGTAAAACTCTGCTGTATACCCATCCGGTCCTGGGCTTTTCTTAGTTGGTAATCTTTTGATGGTTTCTTCTATTTCCTCTATTGTTATTGGTCTGTTTAGGTTGTCTATATCCTCCTGACTCAATCTGGGCAGATCCTAAGACTTAAGGAATTTATCTATGCCTTCACTATCTTCTATTTTATTGGAGTATAAGGATTCAAAATAATTTCTGATTATCTTCTGTATTTCTGAAGTGTCTCTTGTGATATGCCTTTTTCATCCCGTATGTTAGTAATTTGAGTTCTCTCTCTTCTTCTCTTCGTTAGCATGGCTAAGGGCCTGTCGATTTTATTTATTTTTTCAAAGAACCAACTTTTGGTTTTGTCAATTTTTTCAATTGTTTCTTTCGTTTCAATTTCATTAATTTCAGCTCTGATTTTAATTATTTCTTGCCTTCTACTTCTTTTGCTGTTGTTTTGCTCTTCTTTTTCTAGGATTTTGACATGAAGTAAGAGATCATTTATTTGTTGGTTTTTTCTTTTTTTGAGGAATGAATTCCAAGCGATGAATTTTCCTCTTAGAACTGCTTTCAATGTGTCCCATAGATTCCGATATGTTGTGTCTGTGTTTTCATTTAACTCTAGGAAGTTTTTAATTTCCTCCTTGATGTCTTCTAAAACCCATTGATCATTCAGCATCCTATTGTTCATTCTCCAAGTGATGCTTGATTTTTCCTTCCTTCTTTTATCATTGATTTTCAGTTTTATTCCATTATGATCAGATAAGATGCATGGTATTATCTCTACCCCTTTATATTGTCTAAGAGTTGCCCTGTGACATAATATGTGGTCTATTTTTGAGAAGGTTCCATGTGCTGCTGAGAAAAAGGTGTAACTACTTGATGTTGGGTGGTAAAGTCTATATATGTCAATTAAGTCTAGGTTGTTAATTGTGTTATTGAGTTCTATAGTTTCCTTATTTAACTTTTGTTTGTAAGATCTGTCCAGTGGTGAGAGAGGTGTGTTGAAGTCTCCCATGATTATTGTATGGTGGTCTATTAGACTCTTGAACTTGAGAAGAGTTTGCTTGATGAACATAGCTACACCATTATTTGGGGCATATATATTTATGATTGTTATGTCTTGTTGGTGTATGGTTCCCTTGAGCAGTATGTAGTGTTCCTCTTTATTCCTTGTGATTAACTTTGGCTTGAAATCTATTTTATTAGATATGAGTATGGACACTCCTGCTTGTTTCCGCAGTCCATATGAGTGGTATGATTTTTCCCAACCTTTCACCTTTATTCTATGAATATCTTTTCCTATCAGATGCGTCTCCTGTAGGCAGCATATTGTTGGGTCTTGTTTTGTGATCCATTCTACTAGCCTGTGTCTCTTAATTGGTGAGTTT
This sequence comes from Ictidomys tridecemlineatus, assembly GCF_052094955.1. Taxonomy (NCBI): domain Eukaryota; kingdom Metazoa; phylum Chordata; class Mammalia; order Rodentia; family Sciuridae; genus Ictidomys; species Ictidomys tridecemlineatus. The sequence goes on from NW_027524774.1 coordinate 1,981, forward strand.
AAGCCATTAACATTTAGGGTTATTATTGAGATCTGGTTTGTTCTTCTAGCCATATTTGTTTATTGATGTTACTAAACCTGATTTGTTAATCTCTTTGACTACTTTCCCCCCTTTACTGTCCTACCTCCCATTGTTGGTTTTCAATGTTATTGTCCATTTCCTCTTCCTGTAATGTTTTGCAAAGGATTTTTTGAAGAGATGGTTTTCTAGCTGCGAGTTCTTTTAACTTTTGTTTATCATGGAAAGTTTTAATTTCATCTTCTATCCTGAAGCTTAATTTCGCCGGATACACGATTCTTGGTTGGAACCCATTTTCTTTCAGTGTTTGAAATATGTTATTCCAGGATCTTCTAGCTTTCAGAGTCTGTGTTGAGAGATCAGCTGTTATCCTGATTGGTTTGCCCCTAAATGTAATCTGCTTTCTTTCTCTTGCAGCTTTTAAAATTCTCTCCTTATTCTGTATGTTGGACATCTTCATTATAATGTGTCTAGGTGTGGATCTCTTATGATTTTGCACATTCGGCGTCCTGTAGGCTTCTAGGATTTGGGATTCTGTCTCATTCTTCCAGTCTGGGAAGTTTTCTCGTATTATTTCACTAAATAGACTGTTTATTCCTTTGGTATGGAGCTCTGTGCCTTCTTGTATCCCAATGACTCTTAAATTTGGCCTTTTGATATTGTCCCATAATTCTTGGATGTTCTGCTCATGGTTTCTTAGCAGACTTGTTGAGCTGTCTATGTTCTTTTCCAGTTGAAATACTTTGTCTTCATTGTCTGATGTTCTCTCTTCTAAGTGATCCACTCTGCTGGTAGTATTCTCAATTGAGTTTTTAAGTTGGTTTATTGATTCCTGCATTTCTAGGATTTCTATTTGTTTGTTTTTTATTACCTCTATCTCCCTGTGGAATTGGTCTTTTACTTCCTGGATTTGTATGTCAATGTGATCTTTCATTGTCTGATTTTGCTGTCTCATGTCTTCCTTGAGACTCCAGATCATCTGAAGCATATATATCCTGAACTCTTTATCTGACATTCCAACTGTTGCAGCTATTACCTCTTCGAAAGTTGAGTTGACCTGCATTGCTTGTGGTCCTTTCTTTCCTTGTCTTTTCATGCTGCTCACGTTTCTTTCTGCTTGGTGAAGCTGTTGTGATTATGAGTTTTTCCCCCTAATTATTTATATTGCTCTTGTATAGTTGAAAAATCTCCCTTGCAGGGCGGGTAGTGGCTGTGCTCCTTCTCTAGTTGGGGTGATCTCAATACCGCGCTGGCAGGCCGCTAGGCCTTCTCTGCCGGTTGTTTGCAGGTCTGCCCACCCTGCGGGAGCAGGTGGCGGCTCTGCTCTGCCCCCCCTGCAGTTGTGGCGATATGACTATCACCCCCTCGGGTCGTTGGGCCTGATCCGGATGCGGGCGGCTGCTCTGCTCTGGCCCCCTACTCCAAATGGAGTGGCGTATCTACCATGCTGGCAGGCCTCTAGGCCTGTTCCGTTGGTGGGTCTCAGGTCTGCCTGACTCTGGCAGTAAGGGGAGTTGGGTGTCGAGAGTCCTTTGGTCCTTGCGGTCACGCCCACAGAGAGATTTTGAAGTTTCCCGGTTGTTCGCCAGGTGTGCGGGGCTATTAGCAGAGCCCAGAGGGCATGGCCATGTACGGGGCCATGCGGGGACCCTTCTAGCTGAGTCGGGCCACCGGGAGCCACGTGAAGAGCGGGGTAGCTGTGTCTGCATGGTTAAGATCCGAGTGGGTGGTTTGGCTGTTTGCCGAGCAAGAGCAGGGCCTCCCGGGAGAGCCGAAATGGCGGAGGCGTCTGCTGGTTTGGGCTGCCACTCCGCTCCAGGCCGCCGCCGCTTTCAGAAGCTGCTGGTGGCTCCGGAATTGGACCTCTGCGCCCGCCGGAGGGGCCACCTGTCTAGCCGGGTTGCTGTGGCCGCGTAGTTAGGGACCGGATGCGTGATGCGGCTGCTCCCAGAGCGAGCCCTAGGCCTCCCAGGGGGAGCCCGGATGGCGGAGGCCGAATTCCGGTTCGGGCGGGGCGGGCCAAGCCGCTCCGGGTGTCCGCCACTTGCAAAAAACAGCTGCTGTTTACAGAAGATGATTTCTGCACCCGCCGCGGGGCCACCTGTCTAGCCAGGTGGCTGTGGTCGCGTAGTTAGGGACCAGGTGCGTGATGCGGCAGCTCCCAGAGCGAGCCCTAGGCCTCCCAGGGGGAGCCCGGATGGCGGAGGCCGATATCCGGTTCGGGCGGGGCGGGCCAAGCCGCTCCGGGTGTCCGCCGCTTGCAAAAACGGCTGCTGTTAACAGAAGATGATTTCTGCACCCGCCGCGGGGCCACCTCTCTAGTCGGGTGGCTGTGGCCGCGTAGTTAGGGACCGGGTGCGTGATGTGGCTCCTCCCAGAGCGAGAGCTAAACCTCCCGGTGGGGCCGCTCTGGGAAGCGGCTGATGTCTGTGGGACTAGATTTCTGTGCCCGCGTGGCCGTCCAAGATCCACTTCTCTGGGGCAAACTGTCACTTCCAATAAACCTACCAGTTCACGGCAGCTCTCTTTTTCATGGAATTATGCTAGAAGTTCCTCCGTAGGTAGGCTGCGGCTGTTCTGATGGGTCTTTCTTATCCGGTCAAAGTGGAGACGTTAGAATCGCTGCTTCCTCACCGGCCGCCATGTTGGATCCTCTTTCCATGGAAATTAATGCACAGTTCACAAAAATTCTTGTGTAAAAATTCATAATAACTCAAACAAATATTATGCCTTCAGCAGAAGGACAGAAGACAAATCACGGTTTTTCATGCAGTGGAATAACTCAGTTACTTTAGAAACACAAATACTGAAACATTAATAACATTGACAAATCTAAAAAAAATTTCTGGGTGAAAGAAGCCAGATACAAAATATATACTGTATGTTTCTTTTAAATAAAGTTGAAAAATTAGCAAAACAGCTATAATGGTCAAGTAATAATGGTGGTCTTTTTTTTTTTTTGGAGCTCAGGTGTGATATCTGTTGAAGCATGAAGGAATTTTCTAAAGTGATGGAAATGTTTTATATCCTGATTTTTGGTAGTTTATATATATGTAAAATATTATAAACCTGTACACTATAGATCTGTGCATTCTTTGAGTACAAATTATAGTAAAATTTTTAAAAATATCCTAATTTTAAAAATAAGTAATTAATGGGGAAGAGTGGTACCTGCCTGTACCAAGGTACTTGGGAGACTAAGGAAGGAGGATCATAAATTTGAAACTCTGCAAGGCCCACCACAACAAATAATTGAAAGGGCTGGAGATATAGCTTCATGGTAGAGTGCCACTGGGTTCAATCCCCAGTACTGCAGTAAGTAAGTAAGTAAGTAGGTAAGTAAGTAAGTAAATTGATAAATAGAAGTGAAAGCATTTTTTCAAGATGATTTTTAACTCAGGATTGGTTGGAACCACATCTAAATATTTTTTTAGGTCTCTAAGAGGTTAAGTATTTTCTCCCATTTTTTGTATTTCTCTCCTTTTTTTACCACAGTGATAGTCCAGGACATATCACATTTTAGAGATGACATCAGTTGTTTCTTGATCACGATCTGTTTGAAGCAGTGAATGTGATTGGTGGGTGCATTCGGTCTGTATCACAGATACAAAGCCTTGCTCACCATAATGGATGGGCGTGTTCAGCCTACGGGGCTGGGACTAGGCTCCGTGAAGTTGTGTCAGGCCTGATTTCTAAGCAAGGTACTTGGCAATAGAAACCTCGGAAAATGTCCCACCCCCCACGATGCCATGGGCCACCAGAGAGCCCAGGTGTGTCTCTGGAAGCCAGGCTTGGGTATGAGCATAGACATCAATGATTGCAGAGTATCAACAATAGGGGACCATAAATCTCTTTCAGGTGAGTGCAGATTGAAAACAGGGACATCTGGAGGGAGATAGAATGGGTTTTAGAAAATCATCAGATCTCTAGGTCTAGAACACTCAGATAGACCCACTAATGAAATTGTGCCTTTGAGTCCAAGGAGCAGGGGTCGATAACTGTGAAACCTGGTTCTTCAGGTTTTAGACACACCTGTTTAGTTCAAAAGTGTGACCTTAGTGCTAAAAGAAGATCAAAATGAAGTGTTCTGTATCTGAAAACGTGCTGTGTTGAAGGTGGGAGAAAATCTCTGAAGCCCTAATGGAGAAGGATATGGAGAACTTTAAAGTCCTAGTTGAAGAGGACACGGTAAAGACAACAAATCAGTTTGGGCAGGCGGGCCAGCTGGTGGGATCACTCAGGAAAATAGGAATATGTGAGAAATAGCAGATGTAGAGGAGGCTTTCTTGGATTTGATTTGAGTAATGTTGAATGTGAGTTATCTGTAGGATAATCACGTGGAAATGCCCTTCAAAGACAGCCTAGAACTGCAGGTGTGGATTTGGGAGACATTGTTTTGAAGGCAACTGGTACAGCAAAGGGTGAATATGAAATTTCCCAGGAGAATAGAGAAAGTAGAGAAGGAAATAGAGAAAGTAGGGATTCTTGTGATACTTGGTGTTCATGAAAATTGTAGTAAAAGTTTATCCAGAAATGACTAAAAACACCACACTATCTAGTTCAGTTGTAGGTATCGCATTCTTTAAATAATTTTCGTAAACAAGAGGTTACCTTATTAGCATTGATTTACAATAAATCAACTTTGAAATGGAGCTGGAAGCTACATGTACTTGACATTTCTTACGTTCTCTGTTTTCTCTATCAACTACCTGCATTGCTGAGGGCCATTACCAAGTAGGAATGACGCATCAAAATTTCCTTGCCAAGCGTACCCCATGCTGCTTAGAGGACATTTGATGGGACATTGCATGCATGCTTTAATGAGGTGACCTTGCTCAAGGACCAAGGCAGATCCGGGTTTAGAGCTGATCAGGTTTGAGGAAGTAACCGGCTCCTTGAGTTTAAGGCGTTGCCAGTTTAAGATAATGGGTTTTAAGGAAGTTGGAAGTTGAAGATTATTGCTGGGATTAGGGTGTTCCTGCTGCTTGTTCCCATTGAGTTCTCGTGAGATAAAAATGGGATTTGGAGAGAGCCTCGTGGAGTAGGTTTTGTGCGGGAGACAGCAGAACGCGTTTGCCCCTGGACCTGTGTGGAGGTGGTGTGAGAGCTGGAATAAAGAATTGCTGTTTGAACCTACAAAGCTGTGAGTGCCTCGTGATTCTGGTGCCAAGCCGAGACATTGGCCTTGGCACTGCATGAACTTCAAGTCATTTAGAAATCAGTGACATGTACTTTCTTTTAACTCCCCATATCAAAAGGACCAATATGACAATCTCTTTTATACGGAGATATCTAGATGTTTTCAGAAAAAGAAATAAAATTCTACATAGAAGGCAATTCCAGCAGATTTTACTATGGGAAATTGGTACATGGTCTGTGGATATGTAAAAGGGAAAACTAAACGTAAATGTTCAGGGATTTAAAAATACAATCTCTGAAGTTTTGCATACTGCTATTTTAAAAGTCTTAAATATAAAGGTCAGTTCAGGAGAGACAATTTCATGGGGCATTAAAAAAATCTCCCAATGTATGTTTATATAATATTATCTACATATAAGTTTTTCCTTAGTTTTAGTGTCTAATTTCTTGTAGGTCACAGGTGTGGGGTAGGGTGAAGGATGATACCCAAATAATTTTCCTTATCCTCTATGTTCTACATTAATGTAGGGCATTAGATTGAATCATAATCATGGTTACCATTAGAATCCATTATTAACAATCATAACTCATGAATAACACTTTGTGACACAATATGTACTTGCTCCTTAGAATTTATATAATGCCGCATAGGAATTAGATCAACTTAATAGTAAACCCTCTGCTCTGCAATAATAATAACCATAATCATCATAATAATCTAGGGCATGTTTCATAGAAAAATAATTTGAGTGTGATTCTTCTTAGATTGCTTCAATACACATAAATGCCTGACTTTAAAAACCTTGTTTAATGGAGTTTAAAAGTGGCATGTTTTCTGTAAAAATTAGATTGAATTTCGGATAGTCCATTCTATCAAAACTCAGTGAATTTCTTTGAAAAGATGAATATTTACATACCTGAATCCAATCAGGATTTTTCAAATTGAGTAACGAATAGAGACACACATTAGATAAAAATACCTAACACTTAGGAAATGCCTATAAGACTTTTACATGCATTAACTTATTTGGTTTACACAACAACCTATAAGATAACCTATTATCTCCATTTTACAGAAAATAGAATTGAAATTAATGCACAATATATTAATGCAAGTAGGGAAAAATCAATGAATCTTTTTAATTTGTATAATGTACATTAATTTGTACATTTAATATGTATTAACAATTATGATTTAAGAAACAAAAAAGAAATTGACTCAGTAAATTTATCATGTAATAACTATTATTTGAAGTGATACTTTGTTACCTGATAATAATACCATATATTAGTAAACTGTCTTATTATCTTCACTGCGCAGACATTCTTGTCTTTGGTTCTAATAATTCATTGCACTTGATTAATAGGCCAACACAGCTTTCATTAAAATTCAAAATCTCAGGGCCTTAAGAAGTTTAAGTATTTAAATTTCAATAGAAAGTCGGTGCTTCAGTTAATCACAACTAATTTTAAAATCTAAATATAAACAAAATAAAATAAATGAGTCAAGAGTCTTAAAAGAAGAAATTTTTCTTTTTTTTTTCTTTTCTTTTTGCTTTGGCAATAAATAAAATGTTTTGCTGACTAACCTTAGGGATTCATTTCCTCAAAGTAAAAAAAAAAAATTGTCATGACCAAAACGAGGAAGAATGGTGTGATCATGAAAACCCTTATGCACATCAGGGAAATAATGATTCTTATTTGATCTCAATAGCACAAGCAATGATTAAAATTTTTAAATCCAATCTTCATGTTGCCCAGTAAATTTCTTAAAACACACACACACACACACACACACACACACACACACACACACACACAGAGTACAAGGTCAATTTACACAGAAAAAATATCTGAATGATTTTAGGTGCTTGTGGCAATGTGAATTTATTACTGTGAAATCTATGAGCTATCTGGCCTGGCCCAGAGTTGTCCTCATATCTTTCCATGTTGTGTGGGTGCTTGGAGCCGAGGGAAAGATCAGAGGTCATTGTGCAGAACAGTTGGCCTCAGTTAGTGAGTTCCAAGTGTTCCCAGTGATGCTGGTCCAAGGACGCACTTTGGGGGAGGCTGGGCTCTTTCACCTAACATGCAGGGATGCCCTTACCCCTAACTGGTAGGTTTAAAATCTTAACAAATTCTCCAGGAAAAAGCCTCCCTCCTGTCTTGGGATTCAGCACTCAATTCAGCATTTAACATCTATTTCAGTTCTGTTTTTTTTAGGCTGGGTTGTAGGGGGGCAGTTACCGGAGATTGAACTCAGGGGCTTGACCACTGAGCCACATCCCCAGCCCTATTTCATATTTTATTTAGAGACAGGGTCTCACTGAGTTTCTTGGTGCCTTGTTTTTGCTGAGGCTGTCTTTGAACTCACTATCCTCCTGCCTCAGCCTCCTGAGCTGCTGGGTTACAGGCGTGCACCACTGTGCCAGCTCTTCCAGTTCTTTTTATTTCACCTGTGCTTCTTCTAGCATAAAGGGGAAAGGAAAGAAAAATTATTACCTTTTATGATATGACAGAGCCTTCTAGTTATAAAATTCTTCAAAATACAAATTCTCTTTTCCATTTAGGATTTTAAAATTTCTTTTCTTTGTAGTGGTTAGTTTCAATTCAAACAAATTTTGTTTCTATACAGGGTCTAATTTAGTCCTAAGCCAGATCTACTAAGAAACCCAAAGAGGATAAGATCTGATCCCTGTCCGGATGTGCCCCTTCCCTGACTCAGGCAATGGCAAGGCCCTACTGAGGTGGATGGTGCAAGGCGTCCATCCTCTGGAGAAGCGCAGTATGTTTCTGGGAATGGCCTGATTTGTTTTTGTATTATTTTAATAAGTATAGTTTTGATTTCTCATATGACCATTAAATATAAAGGAAAAATCATGATGTTCCCAATTAATGCAACTACTTCTAAAGCATAGATCTGTTTGCTCTAAATGCCATGATTCACCTGTGGAGTGTAAATTGTTAATATCTAAAGAAAAACTCCCTGTATTCCTGTCAAGGAAGTTTTTGAGAAATTAAATTAAAATCTAGAGAAGAAAAATTAATGTTAAGAAGATAGATTAGGGATTAGTACTGGGCAACTTGTTCTTGTTCCTGTGCACAATGGTTTGTGCTCTTATTTTTGTTGAATTACAAGTAATAACAAATCAAATACTTGCCGTAACCATGGAACCGGTTCGAGTCAGTAAGTCAAGAAAGAATAGTCAAGGTATAGGCCAATAGTTTGGGACATTTGTAACTATTATTAAAAGTTAACTAAGCAGAAACAGCTCAAAGCAAAACACGAACTGAAAGTACAAATGCTTGCTTATGCATAAGCCAACATACATTCTTCTATTCTAATTGTAGCTACGTAATATTTTGGTTTGTTTGAATAATGATTCCTGTTTTGTAACGAGAAAGTACTGTAAGCCTGCCAAAATGAAAAGTATATATGATCAACTTCACAAGTAAAGATCAACACCTTCACTTTGGGGTCTGTGTTGTTTCTCCACCCCCTCTTTCGCCTACTCCTCACCATCAGTTCGTCTCCTGAGACCCGCTGTTGGAGCTGGTCTCCGACATTGTCCTTCAACCAACTTACACTAATGGGAAGATGAACTCAATATGTGCAGGAAACTTGGTAACAATTCTATGTAATCTACAAATTATCATTATTTTCCCTTAGTGTTTGCTTGGGAAGCTCTGGAAATGGAGCACTTAATACTTGTCAAAGCCCCTCATTCCATCTTGAATATGCGCTCCTCCAGGTCCTAGTTGGGCTTCTCAATTGTCAATTGTTGCCCTTCTAAACACTAGGGCAACACCTTGTGTTAATGTGCACTCAATAAAGGTTTGAAGAATGAATAAGGTCTGTCAAGTACATCCATTAAGCAGAGTTTTTAAAAGATATTTTAAAGACGGTACTGTGTGGGACCTAAAGGATCTAACAGAGACTTGACAGAGGCGAGAGGACATTTCTGTTAAGTTGCTCTGGTGCAGATATCTTGCTGAGAAAAATAAAGCCTCTGTGGGCATAAGTGAGGCAGCATAGCCCAGCGGCTTCTGAGGAACTCAGTGTCTCCTGTCTCCTAAACATATCCTTTATGGAGACCATCGGCTCAGTTTCCACAGAACAAGCAGCTCTGCATCTTTCTTTCCCAATAAGTCATCTCAAAGTCAGGTGACCGAGAATGAAGTCACTTATGAGTGACCCCAAAATATAATATTTCTAAAGGAGGGGGGTTGTGTATGAAGTAAATTACTCACAAGCTTCAGGGATTTATTACAGTTAATAAATTGCTTGCAACTCCCCTCCCCAAGAATCCATATGTTGTAAGATAAAGATGAAAACCCCTAGTTAGTGAATGAATACGTTTCTAAACATAACTTTTTCTACAATAATGATTTTTATTTAAACAGATATTTTGGTAGGTCTATTGTTATGCTATATTGTATCATAATGGGAATGTGTCCCTATACTTTCTCCCTAAAAAATATTCCTTTATGTCTTGTACTTCAAAAGCAGAGGATTAACACTAAGCATTATCTATTGTTTACCATAAGTAATGTTCCATACTCATCATCTCACTTAAGGAATTTAGGCATCACAGGGTTTCTGGTTATGTTTTGGGTTTTCTTCCAGTACTGGAGGCATCACGCTAAATCCCTCAGGTTTTGTGATAACCTCTGAAGTTATTTCTACTCTGGCAATTCAAGTAGTATTGTGGAAACTTAGACACACATAGAAAAGGTGCGTAGGAGCCTGCAGTGAAGAGACAGGGGATAAGGCCAATGGTGGCACTGACAACGTGGAGCGCAGACTCATTGACAGAGGTGTCTGAGCAGGAGAGCTTCAGGAGCAATGGGGTGTCACAGAGAAAGTGGCTTATCTGGTGGGGCCCAAACAGAGTGAGTGTGATGGCCAGCACCGTGTGTGTGACCATATTCACCAGCCCACACAGCCAGGAACCAGTCACCAGGCCAACACTGACCTTCACACTCATGATGACTGGGTACTGAGGAGGACGGCACATGGCCACACAGCAGTCATACTGCCCACACAGCCAGTAAGAAGCCTTCTGTGCCAGCACTTGTCACCAAGAAGAAGATCTGGGAAAGGCAGCTCTCATAAGAAATGGCCTTCTTCTCCCAAAAAAACTTCACCAGCAGTACTGGGAGGGTGGTGAATGTTTAGCAGACGTCCAAGGAGCTCAAATTTCTGAGGAAAAAGTACATTGGAGTGTGGAGAGCAGGACTGACCCTGGTGGTCACTATTATGAGCATGTTCCCCAGGAGAGTGGTAAGGTAAATGACCAGAAAGAGAAGGAAGAACCAGCCCTGTAGGTTGAAGAGGTTGGAAAATTTCAAAAAGATGAATTCAGTGACAAATGATTGATTGCTCATTTCCAATGTTGTCATAGCTACAAAACAGAGAAAAAGAGACCATGATGAGAATGGACTGAAAGCAACCCAAACAGGCTTGTTAATCTGCAGCAACATGGCAAATAATATCGAATGAAAAGCAGCCTGGAGACTGATAACCTGTGGGACTGGTCTCAGGAAATCAGATCCATGGATCCTCACACATTTGCAGGAAGGATGGTGGGTGGGAGTAACCAGAGAATTGCTAGAAGCCAACAGAAAGCCATTCGACCTCATCATGGTGTGAAGTCATTTTTCACTGTCTCAGTAATCCCTGTCTCCTGTTGTCCATTTATGTAAACATAGGATTTTTGGAGAAGTTCATTTTCATTGCAAATGTTAAGAAAAAAAATTACAAGGCAGAGTCATCATCTGCAGAAGAAGTCGGTGTTGCCTTCAGTGTTTTCCAATGTAGAGTTTTTCTCATTTTACATCAATCTTGATCTCTGTGTTCAGAAAGGCAGAAGTTAACTATTCCTTTACAATGCTGAAATTATCAAGGCCAGAGCAAAATATGGGAAAGAAGTTGATGAAGTGGGGTTGGACTGGATATCTTAAGTATACAGGGAAGATCAGTGGAGGAGATAGAGAATGAGAGGGCGGAGATGTTTTGGAAGGGAGGAAATGTGAAAGGTCTTACGCAAATCATGTTATGTGCACATGGAAGTCTATCACAGGGGACTGCACCTGTATGTATATGTAGAAAGCACCAGTCAGAAATTAACAGATAAATGACCCAAAGAAAGATCAGTAGAGAAAGGAGAATGGGGGCAGGAAGGGGAGGGAGATGGGGGGTGGGGACTGAATGGAGTAAATCAGATTCCATGCACATAGGATGTTTTCCAAATCAACCGAAATTCTATGCATAACTATTATGCTCTAATAAAAAAATTAAGAAGATTACATGATCCTATCAGCAAAGAGTGAGATTTGAATTCTTCTTGACCTATTTGTATACCTTTAATGTCTTTCTTTTGTCCAATGGCTCTGGCAATTTCAAGGATAAAGTTGAATAGAAGTGGTGAAATAGGGGGCACCCTGTCTTCTTCCAGTTTTTAGAGTGAATGCTTTCAACCTTTCTCTACTTAGAATGATGCTGCCTTGGGTTTAGCATAGATATCTTTTACAATGCTTTTACAAAGTTTCTTCTGTCACTAGTGTTTCTACTGTTTTGACCGATAGGGGTGCTATATTTTGTAAAATGCTTTTTCTGCATCTATTGAGATGATCAATAAGCTTACATCTCTCTTAAGTAAACTTAATCTCTCTCCTTTGGCTAAACATTCAGATCATCTCCAGTCCTATAAATATTTTAATGAACATTTTTTTACATAAACATATGTGACCATTTCGAATTATCTCTTCAGAATAAAATTTAAATCTGACATAAAAGAATTTGTTGTGCAGTTTCTATTTAAAACTAGCTCATGGGAGACATTATATTAAATGAAATAAGCTGCACACATAAAGAGAAATAGCAATTTTTCACTTCTTAGTGGAAGCTAAAAAGTTGATCTCAGAGAAGTTGGGAGTAGAGCAGTGGTTATTGGAGCCTGGGAGAGAATCACAAAAATCATTGTGAGTCTGATTTCTCAAAGACGCATGTGAAGGACTGCCTGAAACATGCCCTCTGAGTGTGGTCCGTAAAAAACATAAGAATGGACTTCTAACAGGCTCCTCAGAAAATCTCTCTTCTCTCCTCAGTGGGCAGCAGGAGGTCCATGGGTCTGTCTGCCTAGGAGCTAGCTGTGGTGTGCAAATGGGCAGGACCAGGACGGCTGGAGAATCTAAATAATCACTAGTAGACTGCATTCTAGGTGAGGGCAGACTGTAAACAGGCCACCCAGAAAGAAATGGCTTGAGCTCTGAAAATGACAGAATCTGTGAATTTAGGAAACGGTTGTGGGTCCAATCCATTCATAACACCTACTCCCTGGGTCAGTCCACAGTTGCCACAGTTACCACAGGCCTGACCAGAACAACCCGGAGGGGGAGATGCACTTTGGCCTCCTGGATTAGAGGGTTGGTCTGGGGCCAGCTGACCCATTGCTGCCGGCCTGAGATGAGGTGGGACACCGAGGTGGTAGGGAACAAGGGGAAAAGCATTCCTAGCTCATGGCAGCCAGAAGGTTGGGGCGGGGGATGGGACAGGAGGAAACAGTTCGCAGGGGACAAGATGTGATTTTCCAGGGCATGTCCCTGGCCACACTCCACATGCCCACACTCCTCTCAGTACAGTGGGCCTTTCAGATAATTAACCCAAAAAATGAATGGATTCACAGATTAGGTCACAAGTCTCACACTCTAATCATTTCACCTCAGAACACTGCTACTGTGGCTGACCCTGAGCTTTTGGTGGGGGATATTTTATTTCTAAGCCATAATAGTACCTACAGAACATGTGCTTTGGTTAGAATTCTTTCATGTAGTCTGGGAGAGTAATCGGGTGCCAAAACAAGATTAAAAGATAATATCTGGTAACTGAAGATGTGACATTTGGAGCTTGGGGAAAAGCTCTGAAGAGGAGCCCTGGGTGGAGCACTTTAAAGTCCTGGTGAGAAGGACACAAGAGGGGACCTGGTCTGTGGGGTAGCTGAGTGGCAGTGGGATCACTCATTAAAACATTAAAAAAATGTGAAGGAGCGTGCCTGGGGAGAGAAAAGGAGGAAAGGAGGTTGGGCCTGGAGTCTAGGTACCTGCGGGGTCTCTCCAAGGAGATTCCAGGAGGCAGCGGGACAGGTTCCCAGGAGATAGGCCTGGGAGTCATGGCTTAGAGTGACTGTGGAAGTCACAGGAGCTCAAAAAGCCAAAAGAGAGCAGGGTGAAGAGAGAGGGCCTGATGGACTGTGCGGAAAAGGAAGTGTCCAGAAGGAGGCTCACCAGCTATCAGCAATCATTCTGCACAACAGTGTCAAAGATCCGCTCTCTGTACCAGGCCTTCTGCACCCCAGTCTAAAACCTCTGCTCTCTGTAACAGTTCTTCTGCACCCCAGTCTCCAAGCTCTACTCTCTGAAACAGTCCTGCTGCACCCAAATCAAAATTCTGCACTCTATAACAATCTTTATGAACCCCAGTCTTAAAACTCTGCTCTCTTTAACAGTTCTTCTGAACCAGAATCGCCAAACTCTGCTCTCCGTAACACTTTTTATGCACCCCAGTCTCCATCCTCTGCTCTCTGTAGGAATCCTTCTGCAACCCAGTCTCCAACCTCTGCTCACTGTGAAAGTTCTTCTGCACCTCAGTCTCCAAACTCTGCTCTCTGTAACGATCCTTTTGCACCTCAGTCTCCAACCTCTGCACCCCAATTGCCAACCTATTCTTTCTGCAATAGTCCTTCTGTCACTCAGACTACAACTTATGCTCTCTGTAACAGTCCTTCTGCACCTCAGTCTGAAACCTCTGCTCTCTGCAACGATCCTTCTGTACCCCAGTCTCGGAACTGTGCTATCTGTAACAGTCCTTCTGCACCCCAGTCTCAGACCTCTGCTCTCTGTAAAAGGCCTTCTGCACTTCAGTTTCCAAACTCTGCTCTTTGTAACAGGCTTTCTGCACTCCAGTCTCCAACCTCTTCACTCTGAAACAATTGTCTGCACCTCAGTTTCCAAACACTACTCTCTGCAACAGTCTTTCTGCACCCTAGTCTCCAACCTCTGCTCTCTGTAAGATTCTTCTTCCCGCAGTCTCCAACCTCTGCACTCTGTAACAGTCCATATGCACCCCAGTATCCAACCTCTGCTCTCTGTAACAATCTTCTGCACCTTAATCTCCAACCTCAGCTCTCTTCATCGGTCCTTCTGCACCCCAGTCTCCAAACTCTCTTCTCTGCTACAGTTTTTCTGCACCCCCTTCTCCAACCTCTGCTTTCTGTATCAGTTCTTCTGTACCCCAATCTCCAACCTCTGCTCTCTGTAACAGTTTTTCTGCACCTCAGTCTACAACCTCTGCTCTCTGTAACAGTCCTTCTGCACCCTAGTCTCCAACCTGTGCTCTCTGTAACTGTCCTTCTGCACCCCAATATCCAACATCTGCTCTCTGTAAGTATCGTTCTGCACCAAAGACTCCATCCTCTGCTCTCTGCAATGATCCTTCTGCACCCCAATCTTCAAACTCTGCTCTCTGTAACAGTCCTTATGCAGCTCAGTCTCCAACCTATGCTCTGTCTAAGATCCTTCTGCACACCAGTCTACAACATCTGCTCTCTGAAAGGATCCTTTAGAACCCCAGTCTCCAAACGCTGCTCCTTGTAACAGTCCTTCTGTACAGCAGTCTCCAAACCCTGCTCTCTGTAAAGGTCCTTCTACAACCCAGTCTCCAACCTCTACTATTTGTATTAGTTCTTCTGCACTCCAGTCTTGAAACTCTGCTCTCTGTAACAGTTCTTCTGCACACCAATCTCAAAACTCTGCTCTCTGTAACACACCTTCTGCACTGCAGTTTCCACCCTCTGATCTGTGTAAAAATTCGTCTGGAAAACAGTCTACAACCTCTGCTCTCTACAACGTTCTTTCTGCTACTCAGTCTCCAAACTCTGCTCTCTGTAACAGTCCTTCTGCACCCGAGTCTCCAAACTCTGCTCTCTATAACAGGCCTTCGGCACCCCAGTCTTATAACTCTGCTCTCCTTAACAGGCCTTCTGCACCCAAGTCTCCAACATCTCCTCTCTGCAATGGTCCTTCTGCACCCCAGTCTCCAAACTCTGCTCTCTGTAACAGTCCTTCTGTACCGCAGTCTCCAAACTCTTCTCTCTGTAACGGTCCTTATGCACCCCAATTGCCAAACTCTTCTTTCTGTAATAGTCCTTCTGCCCCGCAGACTACAACTTATGCTCCCTGTAACAGTCCTTCTGCACCCCAGCCTCAGACCTCTGCTCTCTGTAAAAGGCCTTCTGCACCCCAGTCTTCATACTCTGCTCTATGTAACAGTCCTTCTGCACACCAGGATCGAACATCTGTTCGCTTCAACAGTCCTTATGCACCTCAGTCTGAAAACGCTGCTATCAGCAAAAATCCTTCTGAATTTTAGTCTTAAACCTCTGCTCTTGTAACACGCCTTATGCACCTCTGTCTGCAAAATGCTCTTAGTATGATCCTTCTGCAACCCAGTTTCGAATCTGTGCTACCTGTAACAGTACTTCTGCACCCCAGTCTCCAACCTCTGCTCTCTGCAATAGTCCTTCTGAACAACAGTCTCCAACCTCTTCTTTCTGTAAGATCCCTCTACACCACAGTATCCAAACTTTTCTCTCTGTAACAGTCCTTCTGCACCCCAGTCTCCAACATCTGCTCTATGAAACAGTCCTTCTGCACCCAGTTCTCAAATCTCTACACTCTCTAAGATCCTTCTGCACTGCAGTCTCCAAACTCTGCTCTCTGTAACAGTCCTTCTGCACCCCAGTATCCAACCTCTTCTCTCTGCAACAATCCTTCTGCAACCCAGTCTCCAACCTATACTCTCTGTAAGTTTCTTCTGCACCGCAGGCTCCAAACTCTGTTCTCTGCAACAGTCCTTCCGCACCCCGGTCTCAAACCTGTGCTCTTTTTAACAGTCCTTCTGTACTGCAGTCTCCAACCTCTGCTCTCTGTAACGATCCTTCTGAACCCCAGTCTCACACCTCTGCTCTGCAACAGTCCTTCTGCACCCCAATCTCCAACCTCTGCTCTCTGCAAAATTTCTTCTACACACAGGTCTCCAAACTGTGCTCTCTGTAACTGTCTTTCTGCACCCCAGTCTAAAACCTCTGCTCTCTGTAACGATCCTTCTGTACCAGAGTCTCCAACCTCTGCTCTCTGCAGCGATTATTCTACACCCCAGTCTCCAACCTGTGGTCTCCGTAACTGTCTTTCTGATCTCCACCTCCAACCTCTGCTCTCTGTAAAGATCCTTCTGCTCCTCATTCTCCAACCTCTGCTCTCTGCAACAATCCTTCTGCACCTCAGTTTCCAACCGCTGCTCTCTGTAACAGTCTTTCTGCACCTCAGTCTCCAACCTCTGCTCTATATAACAGTCCTTTTGCAAGTCAGTCTTCAGACTCTGCTCTTTGTAACAGTTCTTCTGCACCCCAGTCTTGAACCTCTGCTCTCTGTAACAGTCCTTCTGCACCCGAGTCTCCAAACCCTACACTCTGTAACAATTTTTCTGCACCCCAGTCTCCAACCTCGGCTCTCTGTACAGTTCTTCTGCACCACAATCTCCAAACTCTGCTCTCTGTAACAGTTCTTCTGCACCCCAGACTCCATCCTCTCCTCTCTGCAACAGTCCTTCTGCACCTCAATCTCCAAACTCTGCTCTCTGTAACAATCCTTCTGCACCTCTGTCTTCAACGTCTGCTCTCTATAACAGTCCTTCTGCACCCCAGTCTTCGACATCTGCTCTCTGCAACGGTCTTTCTGCACCCAAGACTCCAAACTCTGCTCTCTGTAACAGTCCTTCTGTACCGCAGTCTCCAAACTCTTCTCTCTATAACGGTCCTTCTTCACACCAATTGCCAACCTCTGCTTTCTGAAAAAGTCTTTCTGCACCTCAGACTCAAAACTCTGCTCTCTGTAAACGTCCTTCCTAGCCTCAGTGTGAAACCTCTGCTCTCTGCAACAATCCTTCTAAACCCCAGTCTCCAAACTCTGCTCTCTGTAACAGGTCTTCTGCACAACAGTCTCCAAATTCTGCTCTCTGTCACATGCCTTCTGCACCCCAGTCTCTAAACTTTTCTCTCTGCAACGATCCTTCTGTACCCTAGTCTCCAACCTCTGCTCTCTGCAACAATCGTTCTGCAACTCAGTTTTCAAACTCTGCTCTCTGTAACAATCGTTCTGCAACTCAGTCTCCAAACTCTGCTCTCTGTGAAGGCCCTTCTGTACCCCAGTTTCCAACCTCTGTTCTCTGCAACAGTTTTTCTGAACCCCAGGCTTCAAACTCTGCTCTCTGTAACAGTTTTTCTGTACTGCAGTCTCCAACCTCTGTTGTCTGTAACGGTCCTTCTGCACCCCAGTCTCCAAACTCTACTTTCCATATCAGTTATTCTGCACCCCAGTCTCCAGCCTCTGCTCTTTGTGACAGTCCTTCTGCACCTCAGTCTCTAACCTCTGCTCTCTGCAATAGTCCTTCTGCACCCCAGTCTCCATCTTCTTCTCTCTGCAACAGTCCTTCTACACCCCAGTCTCAAACCACTGCTCTCTGCAACGATCCTTTTGCACCCCAGTCTCCAAACTCTGCTCTCGGTAACAGTTCTTCTTCACCCCAATCTCCAAACTCTGCTCTCTGTTACACTCCTTCTGCACCCCAGTTCCCACGCTCTGATCTCTGTAACAATCCTTCTGGACCTCAGTTTCCAACCTCTGCTCTCTACAACAGTTCTTCTGCTCCTAAGTCTCCAAACTCTACTCTAAATAAAAGTCCTTCTGCACCTCAGTCTCCAAAATCTGCTCTCTGTAAGATCCTGCTGCAACCCATTATTAACACTCTGCTCTCTGTAACAGTCTTTCTGCACCCCAGTCTCCAAACTCTGCTCTCTGTAACAGGCCTTATTCACCCCAGTCTTCAAACTCTGCTCTCTGTAACAGGCCTTCTGCACCCCAGTCTCCAACCTGTGCTCTCTTCAACGATCCTTCAGCACCCCAGGATCAAATATCTGCTCTGTGCAGTCCTTCTTCACCTCAGTCTGAAAACTCTGCTCTCTGCACAAATCGTTCTGCACCCCAGTTTCCAAACTTTGCTCTCTGTAACAAAACTTCTGAACCTCAGACTCCAAAATGCTCTCTATAAGATCCTTTTGCCACTTAGTCTCGAAACTGTGCTATATGTAACAGTGCTTCTGCACCAAAGGCTCAGAACTCTGCTCTCTGAAACAGACCTTCTGCACCCCACTCTTCAAACTCTGCACTCTGTAACAGGCTTTCTGAACCCAGTCTCCAAACTCTTCTCTCTGCAACGATTCTTCTTCACCTCAGTCTCCATCCTCTGCTCTTTGCAACAGTCCTTCTGCACCCAAGTCTCCAGCCTATGCTCTCTGTAAAAATCCTTCTGCACCTCAGTCTGCAAACTCTGCTCTCTGCAACGGTTCTTCTGCACCCCAGTCACCAACCTCTGATCTCTGCATCAGTCCTTCTGCACCTAAGTCTCCAATCTTTGCTGTCTGTCAAATCCTTCTGCACACCTGTCTCAAACCTCTGCTCTCTGTAACAGTCCTTCTGTAAAGCAGTCTCCAAACTCTGGTCTCTGTCAGGGTCCTTTTGCACCTCCATCCTCTGCTCTCTGCATCACTCAAACTGCACCCCAGACTCCAAACTTTGCTCTCTGCAACAGTTTTTCTGCACCTCAGTCTCCAACCTGTGCTCTCTGTAAAAGTCCTACTGCACCCAAGTCTTCAACCTGTGCTCTCTGTAAAAGTCCTTCTTCACCATAATCTCCAAACTCTGCTCTCTTTAACAATCCTTCTGCGCCCCAGTCTCCAACCTCTTCTCTCTGCAACGATCTTTCTGCAACCCTGTCTCCAACCTCTGCTCTCTTTAACTATCCTTCTGCACCCCAGTCTCCAACCTCTGCTCTCTGCAATGATCTTTCTGCATTCCAGTCTCCAACTTCTGCTCTTTAACTATCCTTCTGCACCACAGTCTCCAAACTCTGCTCTATGCAACAGTCCTTCTGCACCAAAGTTTCCAACATCTGCTTCTGCAAAATTCCTTCTACACCCCAGTCTTCAACTTCTGCTCTCTGCAACAGTCCTTTTACACCCCAGTCTCCATACTCTGCTCGCCCCAACGAACCTTCTGCACCCCAGTCTCCAATCTCTGTTCTCTGCAACAGTTATTCTGCACCCCAGTCTCCAACCTCTGCTCTATGTAACAGTCCTTCTGTACTGCAGTATCCAACCTTTGTTCTTTGTAAGGGTCCTTATGCACCCCAGTATCCAACCTCTGCTTTCTGTATCCATCGTTTTCCACCACAGTCTCCAAACTCTGCTCTCTGCCATAGTCCTCCTGCACCAAACTCTCAAACTGCTACTCCCTGGAACACTTCTTCTGCACCTCAGTCTCTAACCTCTGCTCTCTGTAACAGTCCTTCTGCACACCAGTCTCCGTACTCTGCTCTCTGCAGCTTTCCTTTTGCACCCAGTCTCTAGCATCTGTTCTCTGCAACAGTCCTTCTCCACTCCAGTCTCCAAACTCTGCTCTTTGTAACAGTCCTTCTGGACCCCAATCTCCAACCTCTGCTCTCAGTAACAGTCCTTCTGCACCCCAGTCTCCAACGTCTGCTCTCTGGAACATTTCTTCTTCACCCCAGTCTCCACCTGTGATGTCTGTAACTGTCCATCTACACCCCAGTCTCCACCCTATGATCTCTGTAACAATCCATCTGGACCTCAGTCTCCAAACTCTGCTCTCTACAACAGTCCTTCTGCTTCTAAGTCTCCAACCTCTACTCTCTGTAAAAGTCCTTTTGCACCTCAGTCTCCAACATTTGCTCTTTGTTAGATTATTGTGCAAACCAGTCTCCAAAGTCTGCCCTCTTTAACAGGCCTTCTGCACCTCAGTCTCCAAACTCTGCTCTCTGAAACAGTCCTCCTGCACCTCAGTCTGAAAACTCTGTTCTCTGCAAAGATCCTTCTGCACTCCAGTCTCCAACCTCTACTCTCTGTAACAGTCCTGCTATACCTCAGTCTCCAAACTCTTCTCTCTGTAAGATCCTTCTGCAACCCTGTCTCCAAACCCTGCTTTCTGTAACAGTCCTTCTGCACCCCAGTCTCCAACCTCTGCTCTCTGTAACAGGCCTTTTGCACCCCATTCTCCAACCTCTTCTGTCTGTAACAGTGCTTCTGCACCTCAGTCTACAAACTCTACTCTCTAAAACAGTCCGTCTGCAAGCCAGTCTTCAACATCTGCTCTCTGCAAAATTCCTTCTGCACCTCAATCTGAAAACTCTATTCTCTGCAACGATCCTTCTGCACCCTAGTTTCCAACATCTGCTCTCTGTAACAGTCCTGCTGCACCTTGGTCTTCAAACTCTGCTCTCTGTAGGATCCTTGTGCAACCTTGTCTGAAAACTCTGCTCCCTGTAACAGTTCTTCTGCAACCTAGTCTCGAACCTCTGCTCTCTGTAAAAGGCCTTTTTAACCCCAACCTCTAACCTCTACTCTCTGTAACAGTCCTTTTTCACCTCATTCTCTAACCTTGGCTCTCAGCAACGATTCTTCAGCACCTCAGTCTCCAAACTTTTCTCTCTGTAACAGTCCTTCTGCTCCCCAGTCTCTAACCTCTGCTGTCTGCAACGATCCTTCTGCACCCCAGTCTACAACCTCTGCTCTCTGCAAGATCCTTCTGCACCCCAGTCTCCAACATCTGCTATATGCTAAAGTACTTTTGAATCCCTGTCTCCTACCTGCTCTCTGTAATATCCTTCTGAACCACAGCTTCAAAACTCTGCTCCCAGTAACATTCCTTCTCCACAACAGTCTCTAAATTCTGCTCTCTGCAACGGTACTGCTGCACCTGTCTCCAACATCTGTTCTCTGTAACAATCCTACTTCTCCCCATCTCCAACCTCTTCTCTATACAGTCCTTCTGAAACTCAGTCTCCAACCTCTGCTCTCTGCAAAATACTTCTGCACCCCTGTCTCCAACGTCTGCTATATGTAAGATCCTTCTGCACCATAGTCTCCAAACTCTGCTCTCTGTAACAGTCCTTCTACACCTCAGTCACCAACATCTGCTCTCTGGAACAGTCTTTCTACACCCAATTCTCTAACCTCTGTTCTCTGCAACAGTCATTCTGAACCACACTTTCTAACATCTGCTCTCTGGAACAGTCCTTCTCTACCCTAGTCTCCAACGTACCCTCACTGTAACAGTCTTTCTGTACTGCAGTCTCCAAACTCTGCTCTCTCTAAAGGTCCTTCTGCACCACAGTCTCCAACCTCTGCTCTCTGTATCAGTACTTCTGCACCCAAGTCTCCAAACTCTGCTCTCTGTAACATTCCTTCTGCACCTCAGTCTCCAACCTCTTCTCTCTGTGACAGTTCTTCTGCACCCCGTTCTCCAACCTCTTCTCTCTGCAACAGTTCTTCAGCAGCCCAGTCTCCACCATCTGCACTCTGAAACAGTCCTTCTTAACCGCAGTCTCCAACCTCTGCTCTCTGTAACAGGCCTCCTGTACTGTGGTCTCCAAAGTCTGCTCTCTGTAATTTTCCTTCTGCACCACAGTCTCCGACCTCTGTTTCTCTATCAGTCCTTCTGCACCCCAGTCTCTAACCTCTGTTCTCTGTACCAGTCTTTCTGCACCTCAGTCTCCAACCTCTACTTTCTGCAGCAGTCCTTCTCTACCCCAGTCACCAAACTCTTCTCTCGCCAACAGTCCTTCTGGACGCCAATATCCAAACTCTACTCTCTGCAACAGTCCTTCTACACCCCAGTCTCCAACCTCTGCTCTCTGTAACGTGCCTTCTGCACCCTAGGCTAAAACCTCTGCTCTCTGTAACAGTCCTTCCGCACCGCTGTCTGAAAACTCTGCTCACTGCAACGAACCTTCTACACCTCAGTCTCCAACCTCTGCTCTCTGTAATAGTCCTTCTGTACCTCAGTCTACAACCTCGGCTCTCTGTAAGATCCATTTGCAACCCAGTCTTTAATCTCTGCTCTCTGTAACTGACCTTCTGCAACCCAGTCTCCAAGCACTGCTTTGTATAAAAGGCCTTTTGCACCCCGATCTCCAACCTCTGCTGTCAGTAACAGGAGTTTTGATCCCAGTTTCTAAACTCTTCTTTCTTCAAAGATTCTTCTGCACCCCAGGCTCCAACTTCTGCTCTCCACAAATGTCCTTCTGCACCCCAGTCTACAATCTTTGCTGTCTGTCAAATCCTTCTGCACACCTGTCTCAAACCTCTGCTCTCTGTAACAGTCCTTCTGTAAAGCAATCTCCAACCTCTGGTCCCTGTCAGGGTCCTTCTACACCTCAGTCTTCATCCTCTGCTCTCTGCATCACTCAAACTGCACCCCAGACTCCAAACTTTGCTCTCTGCAACAGTTTTTCTGCACCTCAGTCTCCAACCTGTGCTCTCTGTAAAAGTCCTACTGCACCCAAGTCTTCAACCTGTGCTCTCTGTAAAAGTCCTTCTTCACCATAATCTCCAAACTCTGCTCTCTTTAACGATCCTTCTGTGCCCCAGTCTCCAACCTCTTCTCTCTGCAACGATCTTTCTGCAACCCTGTCTCCAACCTCTGCTCTCTTTAACTATCCTTCTGCACCCCAGTCTCAAACCTCTGGTCTCTGCAATGATCTTTCTGCACTCCAGTCTCCAACTTCTGCTCTCTTTAACTATCCTTCTGCACCCCAGTCTCCAAACTCTGCTCTATGCAACAGTCCTTCTGCACCAAAGTTTCCAACATCTGCTTCTGCAAAATTTCTTCTACACCCCAGGCTTCAACTTCTGCTCTCTGCAACAGTCCATCTACACCCCAGTCTCCATACTCTGCTCGCCCCAACGAACCTTCTGCACCCCAGTCTCCAATCTCTGTTCTCTGCATCATTTATTCTGCACCCCAGTCTCCAACCTCTGCTCTATATAACAGTCTTTCTGTACCGCAGCATCCAACATTTGTTCTTTGTAAGGGTCCTTATGCACCCCAGTATCCAACCTCTGCTTTCTGTTTCCGTCGTTTTCCACCACAGTCTCCAAACTCTGCCCGCTGTAACAGTCCTCCTGCAACTCAGTCTAAAAAATCTGCTCTATGAAACAGTACTTCTACACTCCAGTCTCCATCCTAAGCTCTCTCCAACAGTCCTTTTTTACCACAGAATCCAAAATTTGCTCTCTAAAACAGTTATTATTCACCTCAGTCTCCAAACTCTGCTCTCTGTAAAAGTCCTTCTGTACTGCAGTCTCAAACCTCTGCTCTCTGTAAGGGTCCTTCTGCACCCGAGTCTCCAACCTCTGCTTTCTGTATCAGTTCTTCAGCACCCAAGTCTCCAACCGCTGCTCTCTCTATCTATCCTTCTGCACCTCAGTCTCCAAGTCTTCTCTCTGCAACAGTCCTTCTGCACCTCAGTCTTCAACCTCTTCTCTCTGTAACAGTGCTTCTGCTCCTCAGTCTCAAACATCTGCTCTCTGTAAGATTCTTCTGCAACCCAGTCTGTAAACTCTGACCTCTGTAACAGTCCTTCTGCACCCGTTCTCCAACCTCTGTTCTCTGTAACAGTCCACGTATAGTGCAGTCTCCAAAATATGCTCTCTGTAACAGTCCTTCTACACCCCAGTATCCCACCTCTGCTCTGTGTAACAGTCTTTCTTCATCTCAGTCTCCAAACTCTGCTCTCTGCCACAGTCCTCCTGCACCAAAGTCTCAAACCACTACTCCCTGGAACACTCCTTCTGCATCTCAGTCTCTAACCTCTGCTCTCTGTAACAGTCCTTCTGCACACCAGTCTCCATCCTCTGCTCTCTGCAGCTTTCCTTTTTCATCCAGTCTCCAGCATCTGCCTTCTGCAACTGTCCTTCTACACCCCAGTCTCCAAACTCTGCTCTCTGTAACAGTCCTTCTGGACCCAATCTCCAACCTCTACTCTCTGCAACAGTCCTTCTACACCCCATTCTCCAACCTCTGCTCTCAGTAACAGTCCTTCTGCACCCCAGTCTTCAACGTCTGCTCTCGGCAACATTTCTTCTTCACCCCAGTCTCCATCTGTGCTGTCTGTAACTTTCCTTCTGCACCCCAGTCTCCACCCTATGATCTCTATAACAATCCTTCTGGACCTCAGTCTCCAAACTCTGCTCTCTACAACAGTCCTTCTGCTCCTAAGTCTCCAACCTCTACTCTCTGTAAAAGTCCTTCTGCACCTCATTCTCCAACATTTGCTCTTTGTTAGATTATTGTGCAAACCAGTCTCCAAAGTATGCCCTCTGTAACAGGCCTTCTGCACCCCTTATCCAAACTCTGTTCTCTGTAACAGTCCTTTTGCACCCAAGTCTCAATTCTCTGCTCTCTACACGATACTTCTGCACCCCAATATCTATCCTCTGCTCTCTGCAAAAGTCCTTTTTCACCCCAGTCTCCAAACTCTGCTCTTTGTAACAGTGCTCTTGTAGTGCAGTCTCCAAAATCTGCTCCCTGTAACGGTCCTTCTGAACGGCAGTCTCCAACCTCTGCCCTCTGTAACAGTCCTTCTGCACCTCAGTCTCTAAACTCTGCTCTCTGCAACAGTCCTCCTGCACTGCAGTCTGAAAACTCTGTTCTCTGCAAAGATCCTTCTGCACTCCAGTCTCCAACCTCTGCTCTCTGTAACAGTCCTGCTATACCTCAGTTTCCACCCTCTGCTCTCTGTAAGATCCTTCCGCAACCCTGTCGCCAAACCCTGCTTTCTGTAACAGTCCTTCTGCACCCCAGTCTTCAACCTCTGCTCTCTGCAACAGTACTTCTGCACCCCAGTTTCCAACCTCTGCTCTTTGTAACATTCCTTCTGCACCTCAGTCTCCAACCTCTGCTCTCTGCGACAGTGTTTCTGCACCCCAGTATCCAACCTCTTCTCTCTCCAACAGTTCTTCTGCACCACAGTCTCCACCATCTGCACTCTGAAACAGTCCTTCTTAACCGCAGTCTCCAACCTCTGCTCTCTGTAACAGGCCTCCTGTACTGTTGTCTCCAAAGTCTGCTCTCTGTAATTTTCCTTCTGCACCACAGTTTCCAACCTCTGTTTCTCTATCAGTCCTTCTGCACTCCAGTCTCTAACCTGTGATCTCAATAACACTCCTGCATCTCAGTCTCCAAACTCTGCTCTCTGCAACATTCTTTCTGCACCCAGTCTCTAAACTCTGCTCTCTGCAACAGTCCTTTTACACCCCAGTCTCCAAAATCTGAATCTGAAACAGTCCTTCTGCACCCCAGTCTCCAACATTTGCTCTCTTTAACAATCCTTCTGTACCTCAGTCTCCAACCTCTACTCTCTGTAACAGTCGTTCTGCACCTCAGTCTTCAACCTCTGCTCTGTGTAAGATCTTTCTGCAACCCAGTCTCCAAACTCTTCTCTCTATAACAGTCCTTCTGCACCCTTTTTCTAAACTCTTCTGTAACAATCCTTCTTCACCCCAGTCTCCAACGTCTGCTCTCTGAAACAGTCCTTCTGCACCGAAGTCTCCAACAACTGCTCTCTGCAACAGTCCTTCTGCACCTCAGTCTAAAAATTCTGTGCTCTGAAATAATCCTTCTGCACCCCAGTCTCCAAACTCTGCTCTCTGTAACAGTCCTTTTGCACCCCAGTCTCAAACCTCTGCTCTCTGTAACAGTTTTTCTATACTGCAGTCTCCAAACTCTGGTCTCTGTAACTGTCCTTCTGCAACCCAACTTCCAACCTCTGCTTTCTGTAACAGTCTTTCTGCACCTCAGTCCCAAATCTCTGCTCTCTGTAGCAGACCTTCAGTATCCCAGTCTTCAAAATCTGCTCTCTCTAATGATCTTTCTTAACCCCTGTCTCAAACCTCTGATCTCTGAAACAGTCCTTCTTCACCTCAGTCTCCAAATTCTGCTCTCTGTAAAATCCATCTTAACCCCAGTTTCCAAAGTCTGCTCTCTGAAACAGTCATATTGCAACACAGTCTCCAACCTCTGCT
>NW_027524775.1:0-28125 GCF_052094955.1 Ictidomys tridecemlineatus
AGTTTCATCAAGATTGGTGAAAAAGGGTGTGCTGAGATTTCAGGCAACTCGTAGTTTTTTGGAAGCTTGGCAGGCCCTTTCCATGAAAGTGATTCTCGCCAGTCTCTGCTTAGGGCTACATCAACAGCAAACAAACCATAGAGATAGAACTTGAAACTGCTTTATTGTGTCAAGTTTCAAAGAGCTAGCACAAACCGTGTTTGATTTAGAGTTCCAAATACATGTATCCCTATAGGAGAAAACAGAGTGAAACCTCAAAATGAAACCGGTTACTGCCAACGAACGGGTAAACCTAGAAGGACGAAATTTGGCGAGCCAAGTGGGATTGGTGTACTGATCATTACCTGAAAGTTTCATCAAGATTGGGTGAAAAAGTGTTTGCTGAGATTTCAGGCAACTCGTAGTTTTTTGAAGCTTGGCAGGCCCTTTCCATGAAAGTGATTCTCGCCAGTCTCTGCTTAGGGCTACATCAACAGCAAACAAACCATAGAGATAGAACTTGAAACTGCTTTATTGTGTCAAGTTTCAAAGAGCTAGCACAAACTGTGTTTGATTTAGAGTTCCAAATACATGTATCCCTATAGGAGAAAACAGAGTGAAACCTCAAAATGAAACCGGTTACTGCCAACGAACGGTTTAACCTAGAAGAATGAAATTTGGCGAGCCAAGTGGGATTGGTGTACTGATCATTACCTGAAAGTTTCATCAAGATTGGGTGAAAAAGTGTGTGCTGAGATTTCAGGCAACTCGTAGTTTTTGGAAGCTTGGCAGGCCCTTTCCATGAAAGTGATTCTCGCCAGTCTCTGCTTAGGGCTACATCAACAGCAAACACACCATAGTGATAGAACTTGAAACTGCTTTATTTTGTCAAGTTTCAAAGAGCTAGCACAAACCATGTTTGATTTAGAGTTCCAAATACATGTATCCCTATAGGAGAAACAGAGTGAAACCTCAAAATGAAACCGGTTACTGCCAACGAAAGGTTTAACCTAGAAGAACGAAATTTGGCAAGCCAAGTGGGATTGGTGTACTGATCATTACCTGAAAGTTTCATCAAGATTGGGTGAAAAAGGGTGTGCTGAGATTTCAGGCAACTCGTAGTTTTTTGGAAGCTTGGCAGGCCCTTTCCATGAAAGTGATTCTCGCCAGTCTCTGCTTAGGGCTAGATCAACAGCAAACAAACCATAGAGATAGAACTTGAAACTGCTTTATTGTGTCAAGTTTCAAAGAGCTAGCACAAACCGTGTTTGATTTAGAGTTCCAAATACATGTATCCCTATAGGAGAAAACAGAGTGAAACCTCAAAATGAAACCGGTTACTGCCAACAAACGGTTTAACCGAGAAGAACGAAATTTGGCGAGCCAAGTGGGATTGGTGTACTGATCATTACCTGAAAGTTTCATCAAGATTGGGTGAAAAAGTGTTTGCTGAGATTTCGGGAAACTCGTAGTTTTTTGGAAGCTTGGCAGGCCCTTTCCATGAAAGTGATTCTCGCCAGTCTCTGCTTAGGGCTACATCAACAGCAAACAAACCATAGAGATAGAACTTGAAACTGCTTTATTGTGTCAAGTTCAAAGAGCTAGCACAAACCGTGTTTGATTTAGAGTTCCAAATACATGTATCCCTATAGGAGAAAACAGAGTGAAACCTCAAAATGAAACCAGTTACTGCCAACGAACGGTTTATCCTAGAAGAACGAAATTTGGGACCCAAGTGGGATTGGTGTACTGATCATTACCTGAAATTTCATCAAGATTGGGTGAAAAAGGGTGTGCTGAGATTTCAGGCAACTCGTAGTTTTTGGAAGCTTCGCAGGCCCTTTCCATGAAAGTGATTCTCGCCAGTCTCTGCTTAGGGCTACATCAACAGCAAACAAACATAGAGATAGAACTTGAAACTGCTTTATTGTGTCAAGTTTCAAAGAGCTAGCACAAACCGTGTTTGATTTAGAGTTCCAAATACATGTATCCCTACAGGAGAAAACAGAGTTAAACCTCAAAATGAAACCCGTTACTGCCAACGAACGGTTTAACCTAGAAGAACGAAATTTGGCGAGCCAAGTGGGATTGGTGTACTGATCATTACCTGAAAGTTTCATCAAGATTGGGTGAAAAAGGGTGCTCTGAGATTTCAGGAAAATCGTAGTTTTTTGGAAGCTTGGCAGGCCCTTTCCATGAAAGTGATTCTCGCCAGTCTCTGCTTAGGGCTACATCAACAGGAAACAAACCATAGAGATAGAACTTGAAACTGCTTTATTGTGTCAAGTTTCAAAGAGCTAGCACAAACCGTGTTTGATTTAGAGTTCCAAATACATGTATCCCTATAGGAGAAAACAGAGTGAAACCTCAAATGAAACTGGTTACTGCCAACGAAAGGTTTAACCTAGAAGAACGAAATTTGGCGAGCCAAGTGGGATTGGTGTACTGATCATTACCTGAAAGTTTCATCAAGATTGGGTGAAAAAGGGTGTGCTGAGATTTCAGGCAACTCGTAGTTTTTTGGAAGCTTGGCAGGCCCTTTCCATGAAAGTGATTCTCGCCAGTCTCTGCTTAGGGCTACATCAACAGCAACCAAACCATAGAGATAGAACGTGAAACTGCTTTATTTTGTCAAGTTTCAAAGAGCTAGCACAAACCGTGTTTGATTTAGAGTTCCAAATACATGTATCCCTATAGGAGAAAACAGAGTGAAACCTCAAAATGAAATCGGTTACTGCCAACAAACGGTTTAACCTAGAAGAACGAAATTTGGCGAGCCAAGTGGGATTGGTGTACTGATCATTACCTGAAAGTTTCATCAAGATTGGGTGAAAAAGTGTGTGCTGAGATTTCAGGCAACTCGGAGTTTTTTGGAAGCTTGGCAGGCCCCTTTCCATGAAAGTGATTCTCGCCAGTCTCTGCTTAGGCTACATCAACAGCAAACAAAACCATAGAGATAGAACTTGAAACTGCTTTATTGTGTCAAGTTTCAAAGAGCTAGCCACAAACCGTGTTTGATTTAGAGTTCCAAATACATGTATCCCTATAGGAGAAAACAGAGTGAAACCTCAAAATGAAACCGTTTACTGCCAACGAACAGTTTAACCTAGAAGAACGAAATTTGGCGAGCCAAGTGGGATTGGTGTACTGATCATTACCTGAAAGTTTCATCAAGATTGGGTGAAAAAGGGTGTGCTGAGATTTCGGGCAACTCGTAGTTTTTTGGAAGCTTGGCAGGCCCTTTCCATGAAAGTGATTCTCGCCAGTCTCTGCTTAGGGCTACATCAACAGCAAACAAACCATAGAGATAGAACTTGAAACTGCTTTATTGTGTCAAGTTTCAAAGAGCTAGCACAAACCGTGTTTGATTTAGAGTTCCAAATACATGTATCCCTATAGGAGAAAACAGAGTGAAACCTCAAAATGAAACCGGTTACTGCCAACGAACGGTTTAACCTAGAATAACGAAATTTGGCGAGCCAAGTGGGATTGGTGTAGTGATCATTACCTGAAAGTTTCATCAAGATTGGGTGAAAAAGTGTGTGCTGAGATTTCTGGCAACTCGTAGTTTTTTGGAAGCTTGGCAGGCCCTTTCCATGAAAGTGATTCTCGCCAGTCTCTGCTTAGGGCTACATCATCAGCAAACAAACTATAGAGATAGAACTTGAAACTGCTTTATTGTGTCAAGTTTCAAAGAGTTAGCACAAACCGTGTTTGATTTAGAGTTCCAAATACATGTATCCCTATAAGAGAAAACAAATTGAAACCTCAAAATGAAACCGGTTACTGCCAACGAACGGTTTAACCTAGAAGAACGAAATTTGGCGAGCAAAGTTGGATTGGTGTACTGATCATTACTTGAAAGTTTCATCAAGACTGGGTGAAAAAGGGTGTGCTGAGATTTCAGGCAACTCGTAGTTTTTTGGAAGCTTGGCAGGCCCTTTCCATGAAAGTGATTCTCGCCAGTCTCTGCTTAGGGCTACATCAACAGCAAACAAACCATAGATATAGAACTTGAAATTGCTTTATTGTGTCAAGTTTCAAAGAGCTAGCACAAACCGTGTTTGATTTAGAGTTCCAAATACATGTATCCCATAGGAGAAAAAGAGTGAAACCTCAAAATGAAACCGGTTACTGCCAACGAACGGTTTAACCTAGAAGAACGAAATTTGGCGAGGCAAGTGGGATTGGTGTACTGATCTTTACCTGAAAGTTTTATCAAGATTGGGTGAAAAAGTGTGTGCTGAGATTTCAGGCAACTCGTAGTTTTTTGGAAGCTTGGCAGGCCCTTTCCATGAAAGTGATTCTCTCCAGTCTCTGCTTAGGGCTACATAAACAGCAAACAAACCATAGAGATAGAACTTGAAACTGCTTTATTGTGTCAAGTTTCAAAGAGCTAGCACAAACCGTGTTTGATTTAGAGTTCCAAATACATGTATTCCTATAGGAGAAAACAGAGTGAAACCTCAAAATGAAACCGGTTACTGCCAACGAACGGTTTAACCTAGAAGAACGAAATTTGGCGACCCAAGTGGGATTGGTGTACTGATCATTACCTGAAAGATTCATCAAGATTGGGTGAAAAAGTGTGTGCTGAGATTTCTAGCAACTCGTAGTTTTTTGAAGCTTGGCAGGCCCTTTCCATGAAAGTGATTCTAGCCAGTCTCTGCTTAGGGCTACATCAACAGCAAACAAACCATAGAGATAGAACTTGAAACTGCTTTATTGTGTCAAGTTTCAAAGAGCTAGCACAAACCGTGTTTGATTTAGAGATCCAAATACATGTATCCCTATAGGAGAAAACAGAGTAAAACCTCAAAATAAAACCGGTTACTGCCAACGAACGGTTTAACCTAGAAGAACGAAATTTGGCGAGCCAAGTGGGATTGGTGTACTGATCATTACATGAAAGTTTCATCAAGATTGGGTGAAAAAGTGTGTGCTGAGATTTCTGGCAACTCGTAGTTTTTTGGAAGCTTGGCAGGCCCTTTCCATGAAAGTTATTCTCGCCAGTCTCTGCTTAGGCTACATCAACAGCAAACAAACCATAGAGATAGAACTTGAAACTGCTTTATTGTGTCAAGTTTCAAAGAGCTAGCACAAACCGTGTTTGATTTAGAGTTCCAAATACATG
Source organism: Ictidomys tridecemlineatus (assembly GCF_052094955.1). Lineage (NCBI taxonomy): Eukaryota > Metazoa > Chordata > Mammalia > Rodentia > Sciuridae > Ictidomys > Ictidomys tridecemlineatus. Next base: position 5,114 of record NW_027524775.1, read on the forward strand.
TATCCCTATAGGAGAAAACAGAGTGAAACCTCAAAATGAAACCGGTTACTGTCAACGAACGGTTTAACCTAGAAGAACTAAATTTGGCGAGCCAAGTGGGATTGGTGTACTGATCATTACCTGAAAGTTTCATCAAGATTGGGTGAAAAAGTGTGTGCTGAGATTTCTGGCAATTCGTAGTTTTTTAGAAGCTTGGCAGGCCCTTTTAATGAAAGTGATTCTCGCCAGTCTCTGCTTAGGGCTACATCAACAGCAAACAAACCATAGAGATAGAACTTGAAACTGCTTTATTGTGTCAAGTTTCAAAGAGCTAGCACAAACCGTGTTTGATTTAGAGTTCCAAATACATGTATCCCTATAGGAGAAAACAGAGTGAAACCTCAAATGAAACCGGTTACTGCCAACGAACGGTTTAACCTAGAAGAACCGAAATTTGGCGAGCCAAGTGGGATTGGTGTACTGATCATTACCTGAAAGTTTCATCAAAATTGGGTGAAAAAGTGTGTGCTGAGATTTCAGGCAACTCGTAGTTTTTTGGAAGCTTGGCAGGCCCTTAACATGAAAGTGATTCTCGCCAGTCTCTGCTTAGGGCTACATCAACAGCAAACAAACCATAGAGATAGAACTTGAAACTGCTTTATTTTGTCAAGTTTTGAATAGCTAGCACAAACCGTGTTTGATTTAGAGTTCCAAATACATGTATCCCTATAGGAGAAAACAGAGTGAAACCTCAAAATGAAACCGGTTACTGCCAACGAACGGTTTAACCTAGAAGAACGAAATTTGGCGAGCCAAGTGGGATTGGTGTACTGATCATTACCTGAAAGTTTCATCAAGATTGGGTGAAAAAGTGTGTGCTGAGGTTTCAGGCAACTCGTAGTTTTTTGGAAGCTTGGCAGGCCCTTTCCATGAAAGTGATTCTAGCCAGTCTCTGCTTAGGGCTACATAAACAGCAAACAAACCATAGAGATAGAACTTGAAACTGCTTTATTGTGTCAAGTTTCAAAGAGCTAGCACAAACCGTGTTTGATTTAGAGTTCCAAATACATGTATTCCTATAGGAGAAAACAGAGTGAAACCTCAAAATGAAACCGGTTACTGCCAACGAACGGTTTAACCTAGAAGAACGAAATTTGGCGACCCGAGTGGGATTGGTGTACTGATCATTACCTGAAAGATTCATCAAGATTGGGTGAAAAAGTGTGTGCTGAGATTTCTAGCAACTCGTAGTTTTTTGGAAGCTTGGCAGGCCCTTTCCATGAAAGTGATTCTAGCCAGTCTCTGCTTAGGGCTACATCAACAGCAAACAAACCATAGAGATAGAACTTGAAACTGCTTTATTGTGTCAAGTTTCAAAGAGCTAGCACAAACCGTGTTTGATTTAGAGGTCCAAATACATGTATCCCTATAGGAGAAAACAGAGTAAAACCTGAAAATAAAACCGGTTACTGCCAACGAACGGTTTAACCTAGAAGAACGAAATTTGGCGAGCCAAGTGGGATTGGTGTACTGATCATTACCTGAAAGTTTCATCAAGATTGGGTGAAAAAGTGTGTGCTGAGATTTCTGGCAACTCGTAGTTTTTTGGAAGCTTGGCAGGCCCTTTCCATGAAAGTTATTCTCGCCAGTCTCTGCTTAGGGCTACATCAACAGCAAACAAACCATAGAGAAAGAACTTGAAACTGCTTTATTGTGTCAAGTATCAAAGAGGAAGCACAAACCGTGTTTGATTTAGAGTTCCAAATACATGTATCCCTATAGGAGAAAACAGAGTGAAACCTCAAAATGAAACCGGTTAGTGCCAACGAACGGTTTAACCTAGAAGAACTAAATTTGGCGAGCCAAGTGGGATTGGTGTACTGATCATTACCTGAAAGTTTCATCAAGATTGGGTGAAAAAGTGTGTGCTGAGATTTCAGGCAACTCGTAGTTTTTTGGAAGCTTGGCAGGCCCTTTCCATGAAAGTGATTCTCTCCAGTCTCTGCTTAGGGCTACATAAACAGCAAACAAACCATAGAGATAAAACTTGAAACTGCTTTATTGTGTCAAGTTTCAAAGAGGAAGCACAAACCGTGTTTGATTTAGAGTTCCAAATACATGTATCCCTATAGGAGAAAACAGAGTGAAACCTCAAAATGAAACCGGTTACTGCCAACGAACGGTTTAACCTAGAAGAACTAAATTTGGCGAGCCAAGTGGGATTGGTGTACTGATCTTTACCTGAAAGTTTCATCAAGATTGGGTGAAAGAGTGTGTGCTGAGATTTCTGGCAACTCGTAGTTTTTTGGAAGCTTGGCAGGCCCTTTCCATGAAAGTGATTCTCGCCAGTCTCTGCATAGGGCTACATCAACAGCAAACAAACCATAGAGATAGAACTTGAACTGCTTTATTGTGTCAAGTTTCAAAGAGCTAGCACAAACCGTGTTTGATTTAGAGTTCAAATACATGTATCCCTATAGGAGAAAACAGAGTGAAACCTCAAAAATGAAACCGGTTACTGCCAACGAACGGTTTAAACTAGAAGAACGAAATTTGGCGAGCCAAGTGGGATTGGTGTACTGATCATTACCTGAAAGTTTCATCAACATTGGGTGAAAAAGTGTGTGCTGAGATTTCTGGCAACTCGAAGTTTTTTGGAAGCTTGGCAGGCCCTTTCCATGAAAGTGATTCTCACCAGTCTCTGCTTAGGGCTACATCAACAGCAAACAAACCATACAGATAGAACTTGAAACTGCTTTATTGTGCCAAGTTTCAACGAGCTAGCACAAACCGTGTTTGATTTAGAGTTCCAAATACATATATCCCTAAAAGAGAAAACAGAGTGAAACCTCAAAATGAAACCGGTTACTGCCAACGAACGGTTTAACCTAGAAGAACGAAATTTGGCGAGCAAGTGGGATGGGTGTACTGATCATTACCTGAAAGTTTCATCAAGATTGGGTGAAAAAGTGTGTTGCTGAGATTTCTGGCAACTCGTAGTTTTTTGGAAGCTTGGCAGGCCATTTCCATGAAAGTGATTCTCGCCAGTCTCTGCTTAGGGCTACATCAACAGCAAACAAACCATAGAGATAGAACTTGAAACTGCTTTATTCTGTCAAGTTTCAAAGAGCTAGCACAAACCGTGTTTGATTTAGAGTTCCAAATACATGTATCCCTATAGGAGAAAACAGAGTGAAATCTCAAAATGAAACCGGTTACTGCCAACGAACCATTTAACCTAGAAGAACGAAATTTGGCAAGCCAAGTGGGACTGGTGTACTGATCATTACCTGAAAGTTTCATCAAGATTGGGTGAAAAAGTGTTTGCTGAGATTTCAGGCAACTCGTAGTTTTTTGGAAGCTTGGCAGGCCCTTTCCATGAAAGTGATTCTCGCCAGTCTCTGCTTAGGGCTACATCAACAGCAAACAAATCATAGAGACAGAACTTGAAACTGCTTTATTGTGTCAAGTTTCAAAGAGCTAGCACAAACCGTGTTTGATTTAGAGTTCCAAATACATGTATCCCTATAGGAGAAAACAGAGTGAAACCTCAAAATGAAACCGGTTACTGCCAACGAACGGTTTAACCTAGAAGAACGAAATTTGGTGAGCCAAGTGGGATTGGTGTACTGATCATTACCTGAAAGTTTCATCAAGATTGGGTGAAAAAGTGTTTGCTGAGATTTCAGGCAACTCGTAGTTTTTTGGAAGCTTGGCAGGCCCTTTCCATGAAAGTGATTCTCGCAGGTCTCTGCTTAGGGCTACATCAACAGCAAACAAACCATAGAGATAGAACTTGAAACTGCTTTATTGTGTCAAGTTTCAAAGAGCTAGCACAAACCGTGTTTGATTTAGAGTTCCAAATACATGTATCCCTATAGGAGAAAACAGAGTGAAACCTAAAAATGAAACCGGTTACTGCCAATGAACAATTTAACCTAGAAGAACGAAATTTGGTGAGCCAAGTGGGATTGGTGTACTGATCATTACCTGAAAATTTCATCAAGATTGGGTGAAAAAGTCTGTGCTGAGATTTCAGGCAACTCGTAGTTTTTTGGAAGCTTGGCAGGCCCTTTCCATGAAAGTGATTCGCGCCAGTCTCTGCTTAGGGCTACATCAACAGCAAACAAACCATAGAGATAGAACTTGAAACTGCTTTATTGTGTCAAGTTTCAAAAGCTAGCACAAACCGTGTTTGATTTAGAGTTCCAAATACATGTATCCCTATAGGAGAAAACAGAGTGAAACCTCAAAATGAAACTGGTTACTGCCAACGAACGGTTTAACCTAGAAGAACGAAATTTGGCGAGCCAAGTGGCATTGGTGTACTGATCATTACCTGAAAGTATCATCAAGATTGGGTGAAAAAGTGTTTGCTGAGATTTCAGGCAACTCGTAGTTTTTTGGAAGCTTGGCAGGCCCTTTCCATGAAAGTGATTCTCGCTAGTCTCTTCTTAGGGGTACATCAACAACAAACAAACCATAGAGATAGAACTTGAAACTGCTTTATTGTGTCAAGTTTCAAAGAGCTAGCACAAACCGTGTTTGATTTAGAGTTCCAAATACATGTATCCCTATAGGAGAAAACAGAGTGAAACCTCAAAATGAAACTGGTTACTGCCAACGAACGGTTTAACCTAGAAGAATGAAATTTGGCGAGCCAAGTGGGATTGGTGTACTGATCATTACCTGAAAGTTTCATCAAGATTGGGTGAAAAAGTGTGTGCTGAGATTTCAGGCAACTCGTAGTTTTTTGGAATTTGGCAGGCCCTTTCCTTGAAAGTGATTCTCGCCAGTCTCTGCTTAGGGCTACATCAACAGCAAACAAACCATAGAGACAGAACTTGAAACTGCTTTATTGTGTCAAGTTTCAAAGAGCTAGCACAAACCGTGTTTGATTTAGAGTTCCAAATACATGTATTTCTATAGAAGAAAACAGAGAGAAACTTCAAAATGAACCCGGTTACTGCCAACGAATGGTTTAACCTAGAAGAACGAAATTTGGCGAGCCAAGTGGGATTGGTGTACTGATCATTACCTGAAAGTTTCATCAAGATTGGTTGAAAAAGTGTGTGCTGAGATTTCAGGCAACTCGTAGTTTTTTGAAGCTTGGTAGGCCCTTTCCATTAAAGTGATTCTCGCCAGTCTCTGCTTAGGGCTACATCAACAACAAACAAACCATAGAGATAGAACCTGAACCTGCTTTATTGTGTCAAGTTTCAAAGAGCTAGCACAAACCGTGTTTGATTTAGAGTTCCAAATACATGTATCCCTATAGGAGAAAACAGCGTGAAACCTCAAAATGAAACCGGTTACTGCCAACGAACGGTTTAACCTAGAAAAACGAAATTTGGCGAGCCAAGTGGGATTGGTGTACTGATCATTACCTGAAAGTATCATCAAGATTGGGTGAAAAAGTGTTTGCTGAGATTTCAGGCAACTCGTAGTTTTTTGGAAGCTTGGCAGGTGCTTTTCATGAAAGTGATTCTCGCCAGTCTCTTCTTAGGGGTACATCAACAACAAACAAACCATAGATAGAACTTGAAACTGCTTTATTGTGTCAAGTTTCAAAGAGCTAGCACAAACCGTGTTTGATTTAGGGTTCCAAATACATGTATCCCTATAGGAGAAAACAGAGTGAAACCTCAAAATGAAACTGGTTACTGCCAACGAACGGTTTAACCTAGAAGAACGAAATTTGGCGAGCCAAGTGGGATGGGTGTACTGATCCTTACCTGAAAGTTTCATCAAGATTGGGTGAAAAAGTGTGTGCTGAGATTTCAGGTAACTCGTAGTTTTTTGGAAGCTTGGCAGGCCCTTTCCTTGAAAGTGATTCTCGCCAGTCTCTGCTTAGGGCTACATCAACAGCAAACAAACCATAGAGACAGAACTTGAAACTGCTTTATTGTGTCAAGTTTCAAAGAGCTAGCACAAACCGTGTTTGATTTAGGGTTCCAAATACATGTATCCCTATAGGAGAAAACAGAGTGAAACCTCAAAATGAAACCGGTTATTGCCAACGAACGGTTTAACCTAGAAGAAGGAAATTTGGCGAGCCAAGTGGGATTGGTGTACTGATCCTTACCTGAAAGTTTCATCAAGATTGGGTGAAAAAGTGTGTGCTGAGATTTCAGGCAACTCCTAGTTTTTTGGAAGCTTGGCAGGCCCTTTCCATGAAAGTGATTCTCGCCAGTCTCTGCTTAGGGCTACATCAACAGCAAACAAACCATAGAGATAGAACTTGAAACTGCTTTATTGTGTCAAGTTTCAAAGAGCTAGCACAAACACTGTTTGATTTAGAGTTCCAAATACATGTATCCCTATAGGAGAAAACAGAGTGAAACCTCAAAATGAAACCGGTTACTGCCAACGAACGGTTTAACCTAGAAGAACGAAATTTGGCGAGCCAAGTGGGATGGGTGTACTGATCCTTACCTGAAAGTTTCATCAAGATTGGGTGAAAAAGTGTGTGCTGAGATTTCAGGTAACTCGTAGTTTTTTGGAAGCTTGGCAGGCCCTTTCCTTGAAAGTGATTCTCGCCAGTCTCTGCTTAGGGCTACATCAACAGCAAACAAACCATAGAGACAGAACTTGAAACTGCTTTATTGTGTCAAGTTTCAAAGAGCTAGCACAAACCGTGTTTGATTTAGGGTTCCAAATACATGTATCCCTATAGGAGAAAACAGAGTGAAACCTCAAAATGAAACCGGTTATTGCCAACGAACGGTTTAACCTAGAAGAAGGAAATTTGGCGAGCCAAGTGGGATTGGTGTACTGATCCTTACCTGAAAGTTTCATCAAGATTGGGTGAAAAAGTGTGTGCTGAGATTTCAGGCAACTCCTAGTTTTTTGGAAGCTTGGCAGGCCCTTTCCATGAAAGTGATTCTCGCCAGTCTCTGCTTAGGGCTACATCAACAGCAAACAAACCATAGAGATAGAACTTGAAACTGCTTTATTGTGTCAAGTTTCAAAGAGCTAGCACAAACACTGTTTGATTTAGAGTTCCGAATACATGTATCCCTATAGGAGAAAACAGAGTGAAACCTCAAAATGAAACCGGTTACTGCCAACGAACGGTTTAACCTAGAAGAACGAAATTTGGCGAGCCAAGTGGGATTGGTGTACTGATCATTACCTGAAAGTTTCATCAAGATTGGGTGAAAAAGTGTGTGCTGAGATTTCAGGCAACTCCTAGTTTTTTGGAAGCTTGGCAGGCCCTTTCCATGAAAGTGATTCTCGCCAGTCTCTGCTTAGGGCTACATCAACAGCAAACAAACCATAGAGATAGAACTTGAAACTGCTTTATTGTGTCAAGTTTCAAAGAGCTAGCAAAACCGTGTTTGATTTAGAGTTCCAAATACATGTATCCCTATAGGAGAAAACAGAGTGAAACCTCAAAATGAAACCGGTTACTGCCAACGAACGGTTTAACCTAGAAGAACGAAATTTGGCGAGCCAAGTGGGATTGGTGTACTGATCATTACCTGAAAGTTTCATCAAGATTGGGTGAAAAAGTGTGTGCTGAGATTTCAGGCAAATCGTAGATTTTTGGAAGCTTGGCAGGCCCTTTCCATGTAAGTGACTCTTGCCAATTTCTGCTTAGGGCTCCATCAACAGCAAACAAGCCATAGAGATAGAACTTGAAACTGCTTTATTGTGTCAAGTTTCAAAGAGCTAGCACAAACCGTGTTTGATTTAGAGTTCCAAATACATGTATCCCTATAGGAGAAAACAGAGTGAAACCTCAAAATGGAACCGGTTACTGCCAACGAACGGTTTTACCTAGAAGAACGAAATGTGGCGAGCCAAGTGGGATTGGTGTACTGATCATTACCTGAAAGTTTCATCAAGATTGGGTGAAAAAGTGTGTACTGAGATTTCAGGCAACTCGTAGTTTTTTGGAAGCTTGGCAGGTCCTTTCCATGAAAGTGATTCTCGCCAGTCTCTGCTTAGGGCTACATCAACAGCAAACAAACCATAGAAATAGAATTGAAACTGCTTTATTGTGTCAAGTTTCGAAGAGCTAGCACAAACCGTGTTTGATTTAGAGTTCCAAATACATGTATCCCTATAGGAGAAAACAGAGTGAAACCTCAAAATGAAACCGGTTATTGCCAACGAACGGTTTAACCTAGAAGAACGAAATTTGGCAAGCCAAGTGGGATTGTTGTACTGATTATTACCTGAAAGTTTCATCAAGATTGGGTGAAAAAGTATGTGCTGAGATTTCAGGAAACTCGTAGTTTGTTGGAAGCTTGGCAGGCCCTTTCCATGAAAGTGATTCTCGCCAGTCTCTGCTTAGGGCTACATCAACAGGAAACAAACCATAGAGATAGAACTTGAAACTGCTTTGTTGTGTCAAGTTTCGAAGAGCTAGCACAAACCGTGTTTGATTTAGAGTTCCAAATACATGTATCCCTATAGGAGAAAACAGAGTGAAACCTCAAAATGAAACCGGTTACTGCCAACGAACGATTTAAACTAGAAGAATGAAATTTGGCGAGCCAAGTGGGATTGGTGTACTGATCATTACCTGAAAGTTTCATCAAAATTGGGTGAAAAAGTGTGTGCTGAGATTTCTGGTAACTCAAAGTTTTTTGGAAGCTTGTCAGGCCCTTTCCATGAAAGTGATTCTCGCCAGTCTCTGCTTAGGGCTACATCAACAGCAAACAAACCATACAGATAGAACTTGAAACTGCTTTATTGTGTCAAGTTTCAACGAGCTAGCACAAACCGTGTTTGATTTAGAGTTCCAAATACATATATCCCTAAAAGAGAAAACAGAGTGAAACCTCAAAATGAAACCGGTTACTGCCAACGAACGGTTTAAACTAGAAGAACGAAATTTGGCGAACCAAGTGGGATTGGTGTACTGATCATTACCTGAAAGTTTCATCAAGATTGGGTGAAAAAGTGTGTGCTGAGATTTGAGGCAACTCGTAGTTTTTTGGAAGCTTGGCAGGCCCTTTCCATGAAATTGATTCTCTCCAGTCTCTGCTTAGGGCTACATAAACAGCAAACAAACCATAGAGATAGAACTTGAAACTGCTTTATTGTGTCAAGTTTCAAAGAGCTAGCACAAACCGTGTTTGATTTAGAGTTCCAAATACATGTATCCCTATAGGAGAAAACAGAGTGAAATCTCAAAATGAAACCAGTTACTGCCAACAAACGGCTTAACCTAGAAAAACGAAATTTGGCGAGCCAAGTGTGATTGGTGTACTGATCATTACCTGAAAGTTTCATCAAGATTGGGTGAAAAAGTGTGTGCTGAGATTTCTTGCAAATCGTAGTTTTTTGGAAGCTTGGCAGGCCCTTTCCATGAAAGTGATTCTCGCCAGTCTCTGCTTAGGGCTACATCAACAGCAAACAAACCATAGAGATAGAACTTGAAACTGCTTTATTGTGTGAAGTTTCAAAGTGGAATCACAAACCGTGTTTAATTTAGAGTTCCAAATACATGTATCCCTATAGGAGAAAACAGAGTGAAACCTCAAAATGAAACCGGTTACTGACAACGAACGGTTTAAACTAGAAGAACGAAATTTGGCGAACCAAGTGGGATTGGTGTACTGATCATTACCTGAAAGTTTCATCAAGATTGGGTGAAAAAGTGTTTGCTGAGATTTCAGGCAACTCGTAGTTTTTTGGAAGCTTGGCAGTCCCTTTCCATGAAAGTGATTCTCGCCAGTCTCTGCTTAGGGCTACATCAACAGCAAACAAACCATAGAGATAGAACTTGAAACTGCTTTATTGTGTCAAGTTTTGAAGAGCTAGCACAAACCGTGTTTGATTTAGAGTTCCAAATACATGTATCCCTATAGGAGAAAACAGAGTGAAACCTCCAATTGAAACCTGTTACTGCCAACGAACGGTTTAAGCTAGAAGAACGAAATTTGGCGAGCCAAGTGGGATTGTTGTACTGATTATTACCTGAAAGTTTCATCAAAGATTGGGTGAAAAAGTGTGTGCTGAGATTTCTGGCAACTCGTTGTTTTTTGGAAGCCTGGCAGGCCCTTTCCATTAAAGTGATTCTCGCCAGTCTCTGCTTAGGGCTACATCAACAGCAAACAAACCATAGAGAAAGAACTTGAAACTGCTTTATTGTGTCAAGTTTCAAAGAGCTAGCATAAACAGTGTTTGATTTAGAGTTCCAAATACATGTATCCCTATAGGAGAAAACAGAGTGAAACCTCAAAATGAAACCGGTTACTGCCACCGAACGGTTTAACCTAGAAGAACGAAATTTGGTGAGCCAAGTGGGATTGGTGTACTGATCATTACCTGAAAGTTTCATCAAGATTGGGTGAAAAAGTGTTTGCTGAGATTTCAGGCAACTCATAGTTTTTTGGAAGCTTGGCAGGCCCTTTCCATGAAAGTGATTCTCGCCAGTCTCTGCTTAGGGCTACATCAACAGCAAACAAACCATAGAGATAGAACTTGAAACTGCTTTATTGTGTCAAGTTTCAAATAGCTAGCACAAACAGTGTTTGATTTAGAGTTCCAAATACATGTATCCCTATAGGAGAAAACAGAGTGAAACCTCAATATGAAACCGGTTACTGCCAACGAACGGTTTAACCTAGAAGAACGAAATTTGGCGAGCCAAGTTGGATTGGTGTACTGATCATTACCTGAAAGTATCATCAACATTGGGTGAAAAAGTGTGTGCTGAGATTTCAGGCAACTCGAAGTTTTTTGAAAGCTTGGCAGGCCCTTTCCATGAAAGTGATTCTCGCCAGTCTCTGCTTAGGGCTACATCAACAGCAAACAAACCATAGTGATAGAACTTGAAACGGCTTTATTGTGTCAAGTTTCAAAGAGCTAGCACAAACCGTGTTTGATTTAGAGTTCCAAATACATGTATCCCTATAGGAGAAAACAGAGTGAAACCTCAAAATTAAACCGATTACTGCCAACGAACGGTTTAACCTAGAAGAACGAAATTTATCGAGCCAAGTGGGATTGGTGTACTGATCATTACCTGAAAGTTTCATCAAGATTGGGTGAAAAAGTGTTTGCTGAGATTTCAGGCAACTCGTAGTTTTTTGGAAGCTTGGCAGGCCCTTTCCATGAAAGTGATTCTCGCCAGTCTCTGCTTAGGGCTACATCAACAGCAAACAAACCATAGAGATAGAACTTGAAACTGCTTTATTGTGTCAAGTTTCAAAGAGCTAGCACAAACAGTGTTTGATTTAGAGTTCCAAATACATGTATCCCTATAGGAGAAAACAGAGTGAAACCTCAAAATGAAACCGGTTACTGCCAACGAACGGTTTAACCTAGAAGAACGAAATTTGGCGAGCCAAGTGGGATTGGTGTACTGATCATTACCTGAAAGTATCATCAAGATTGGGTGAAAAAGTGTGTGCTGAGATTTCAGGCAACTCGAAGTTTTTTGAAAGCTTGGCAGGCCCTTTCCATGAAAGTGATTCTCGCCAGTCTCTGCTTAGGGCTACATCAACAGCAAACAAACCATAGTGATAGAACTTGAAACGGCTTTATTGTGTCAAGTTTCAAAGAGCTAGCACAAACCGTGTTTGATTTAGAGTTCCAAATACATGTATCCCTATAGGAGAAAACAGAGTGAAACCTCAAAATTAAACCGATTACTGGCAACGAACGGTTTAACCTAGAAGAAGGAAATTTTGCAAGCCAAGTGGGATTGGTGTACTGATCATTACCTGAAAGTTTCATCAAGATTGGGTGAAAAGTGTGTGCTGAGATTTCAGGCAACTCGTAGTTTTTTGGAAGCTTGGCAGGCCCTTTCCATGAAAGTGATTCTCGCCAGTCTCTGCTTAGGGCTACATCAACAGCAAACAAACCATAGAGATAGAACTTGAAACTGCTTTATTGTGTCAAGTTTCAAAGAGCTAGCACAAACCGTGTTTGATTTAGAGTTCCAAATACATGTATCCCTATAGGAGAAAACAGAGTGAAACCTCAAAATGAAACCGGTTACTGCCAACGAACGGGTAAACCTAGAAGGACGAAATTTGGCGAGCCAAGTGGGATTGGTGTACTGATCATTACCTGAAAGTTTCATCAAGATTGGGTGAAAAAGTGTTTGCTGAGATTTCAGGCAACTCGTAGTTTTTTGGAAGCTTGGCAGGCCCTTTCCATGAAAGTGACTCTCGCCAATTTCTGCTTAGGGCTACATCAACAGCAATCAAGCCATAGAGATAGAACTTGAAACTGCTTTATTGTGTCAAGTTTCAAAGAGCTAGCACAAACCGTGTTTGATTTAGAGTTCCAAATACATGTATCCCTATAGGAGAAAACAGAGTGAAACCTCAAAATTAAACCGATTACTGGCAACGAACGGTTTAACCTAGAAGAACGAAATTTTGCGAGCCAAGTGGGATTGGTGTACTGATCATTACCTGAAAGTTTCATCAAGATTGGGTGAAAAAGTGTTTGCTGAGATTTCAGGCAACTCGTAGTTTTTTGGAAGCTTGGCAGGCCCTTTCCATGAAAGTGATTCTCGCCAGTCTCTGCTTAGGGCTACATCAACAGCAAACAAACCATAGAGATAGAACTTGAAACTGCTTTATTGTGTCAAGTTTCAAAGAGCTAGCACAAACCGTGTTTGATTTAGAGTTCCAAATACATGTATCCCTATAGGAGAAAACAGAGTGAAACCTCAAAATGGAACCGGTTACTGCCAATGAACGGTTTAACCTAGAAGAACGAAATTTGGCGAGCCAAGTGGGATTGGTGTACTGATCATTACCTGAAAGTTTCATCAAGATTGGGTGAAAAATTGTGTGCTGAGATTTCAGGCAACTCGTAGTTTTATGGAAGCTTGGCAGGCCCTTTCCATTAAAGTGATTCTCGCCAGTCTCTGTTTAGGGCTACATCAACAGCAAACAAACCATAGAGATAGAACTTGAAACTGCTTTATTGTGTCAAGTTTCAAAGAGCTAGCACAAACCGTGTTTGATTTAGAGTTCCAAATACATGTATCCCTATAGGAGAAAACAGAGTGAAACCTCAAAATGAAACCGGTTACTGCCAACGAACGGTTTAACCTAGAAGAACGAAATTTGGCGAGCCAAGTGGGATTGGTGTACTGATCATTACCTGAAAGTTTCATCAAGATTGGGTGAAAAATTGTGTGCTGAGATTTCAGGCAACTCGTAGTTTTATGGAAGCTTGGCAGGCCCTTTCCATGAAAGTGATTCTCGCCAGTCTCTGCTTAGGGCTACCTCAACAGCAAACAAACCATAGAGATAGAACTTGAAACTGCTTTATTGTGTCAAGTTTCAAAGAGCTAGCACAAACAGTGTTTGATTTAGAGTTCCAAATACATGTATCCCTATAGGAGAAAACAGAGTGAAACCTCAAAATGGAACCGGTTACTGCCAATGAACGGTTTAACCTAGAAGAACGAAATTTGGCAAGCCAAGTGGGATTGGTGTACTGATCATTACCTGAAAGTTTCATCAAGATTGGGTGAAAAATTGTGTGCTGAGATTTCAGGCAACTCGTAGTTTTATGGAAGCTTGGCAGGCCCTTTCCATTAAAGTGATTCTCGCCAGTCTCTGTTTAGGGCTACATCAACAGCAAACAAACCATAGAGATAGAACTTGAAACTGCTTTATTGTGTCAAGTTTCAAAGAGCTAGCACAAACCGTGTTTGATTTAGAGTTCCAAATACATGTATCCCTATAGGAGAAAACAGAGTGAAACCTCAAAATGAAACCGGTTACTGCCAACGAACGGTTTAACCTAGAAGAACGAAATTTGGCGAGCCAAGTGGGATTGGTGTACTGATCATTACCTGAAAGTTTCATCAAGATTGGGTCATAAAGTGTTTGCTGAGATTTCAGGCAACTCGTAGTTTTTTGGAAGCTTGGCAGGCCCTTTCCATGAAAGTGACTCTCGCCAATTTCTGCTTAGGGCTACATCAACAGCAATCAAGCCATAGAGATAGAACTTGAAACTGCTTTATTGTGTCAAGTTTCAAAGAGCTAGCACAAACCGTGTTTGATTTAGAGTTCCAAATACATGTATCCCTATAGGAGAAAACAGAGTGAAACCTCAAAATGGAACCGGTTACTGCCAATGAACGGTTTTACCTAGAAGAACGAAATGTGGCGAGCCAAGTGGGATTGGTGTACTGATCATTACCTGAAAGTTTCATCAAGATTGGGTGAAAAAGTGTTTGCTGAGATTTCAGGCAACTCGTAGTTTTTTGGAAGCTTGGCAGGCCCTTTCCATGAAAGTGATTCTCGCCAGTCTCTGCTTAGGGCTACATCAACAGCAAACAAACCATAGAGATAGAACTTGAAACTGCTTTATTGTGTCAAGTTTCAAAGAGCTAGCACAAACCGTGTTTGATTTAGAGTTCCAAATACATGTATCCCTATAGGAGAAAACAGAGTGAAACCTCAAAATGAAACCGGTTACTGCCAACAAACGGTTTAACCTAGAAGAACTAAATTTGGCGAGCCAAGTGGGATTGGTGTACTGATCATTACCTGAAAGTTTCATCAAGATTGGGTGAAAAAGTGTTTGCTGAGATTTCAGGCAACTCGTAGTTTTTTGGAAGCTTGGCAGGCCCTTTCCATGAAAGTGACTCTCGCCAATTTCTGCTTAGGGCTACATCAACAGCAAACAAGCCATAGAGATAGAACTTGAAACTCCTTTATTGTGTCAAGTTTCAAAGAGCTAGCACAAACCGTGTTTGATTTAGAGTTCCAAATACATGTATCCCTATAGGAGAAAACAGAGTGAAACCTCAAAATGGAACCGGTTACTGCCAACGAACGATTTAACCTAGAAGAACGAAATTTGGCGAGCCAAGTGGGATTGGTGTACTGATCATTACCTGAAAGTTTCATCAAGATTGGGTGAAAAAGTGTGTGCTGAGATTTCAGGCAACTCGTAGTTTTTTGGAAGCTTGGCAGGCCCTTTCCATGAAAGTGATTCTCACCAGTCTCTGCTTAGGGCTACATCAACAGCAAACAAACCATAGAGATAGAACTTGAAACTGCTTTATTGTGTCAAGTTTCAAAGAGCTAGCACAAACCGTGTTTGATTTAGAGTTCCAAATACATGTATCCCTATAGGAGAAAACAGAGTGAAACCTCAGAATGAAACCGGTTACTGCCAACGAACGGTTTAACCAGAAGAACAAAATTTGGCGAGCCAAGTGGGATTGGTGTACTGATCATTACCTGAAAGTTTCATCAAGATTCGGTGAAAAATTGTGTGCTGAGATTTCAGGCAACTCGTAGTTTTATGGAAGCTTGGCAGGCCCTTTCCATGAAAGTGATTCTCGCCAGTCTCTGCTTAGGGCTACATCAACAGCAAACAAACCATAGAGATAGAACTTGAAACTGCTTTATTGTGTCAAGTTTCAAAGAGCTAGCACAAACCGTGTTTGATTTAGAGTTCCAAATACATGTATCCCTATAGGAGAAAACAGAGTGAAACCTCAAAATGAAACCGGTTACTGCCAACGAACGATTTAACCTAGAAGAACGAAATTTGGCGAGCCAAGTGGGATTGGTGTACTGATCATTACCTGAAAGTTTCATCAAGATTGGGTGAAAAAGTGTGTGCTGAGATTTCAGGAAACTCGTAGTTTTTTGGAAGCTTGGCAGGCCCTTTCAATGACAGTGATTCTCGCCAGTCTCTGCTTAGGGCTACATCAACAGCAAACAAACCATAGAGATAGAACTTGAAACTGCTTTATTGTGTCAAGTTTCAAAGAGCTAGCACAAACCGTGTTTGATTTAGAGTTCCAAATACATGTATCCCTATAGGAGAAAACA
The DNA here is from genome assembly GCF_052094955.1 of Ictidomys tridecemlineatus. NCBI lineage: Eukaryota > Metazoa > Chordata > Mammalia > Rodentia > Sciuridae > Ictidomys > Ictidomys tridecemlineatus. Next base: position 20,875 of record NW_027524775.1, read on the forward strand.
GAGTGAAACCTCAAAATGAAACCGGTTACTGCCAACGAACGGTTTAACCTAGAAGAACGAAATTTGGCGACCCAAGTGGGATTGGTGTACTGATCATTACCTGAAAGTTTCATCAAGATTGGTTGAAAAAGTGTGTGCTGAGATTTCAGGCAACTCGTAGTTTTTTGGAAGCTTGGCAGGCCCTTTCCATGAAAGTGATTCTCGCCAGTCTCTGCTTAGGGCTACATCAACAGCAAACAAACCATAGAGATAGAACTTGAAACTGCTTTATTGTGTCAAGTTTCAAAGACCTAGCACAAACCGTGTTTGATTTAGAGTTCCAAATACATGTATCCCTATAGGAGAAAACAGAGTGAAACCTCAAAATGAAACCGGTTACTGCCAACAAACGGTTTAGCCTAGAAGAACGAAATTTGGCGAGCCAAGTGGGATTGGTGTACTGATCATTGCCAGAAAGTATCATCAAGATTGGGTGAAAAAGTGTTTGCTGAGATTTCAGGCAATTCGTAGTTTTTTGGAAGCTTGGCAGGCCCTTTCCATGAAAGTGATTCTCGCCAGTCTCTGCTTAGGGCTACATCAACAGCAAACAAACCATAGAGATAGAACTTGAAACTGCTTTATTGTGTCAAGTTTCAAAGAGCTAGCACAAACCGTGTTTGATTTAGAGTTCCAAATACATGTATCCCTATAGGAGAAAACAGGGTGAAACCTCAAAATAGAACCGGTTACTGCCAACGAACAGTTTTACCTAGAAGAACGAAATGTGGCGAGCCAAGTAGGATTGGTGTACTGATCATTACCTGAAAGTTTCATCAAGATTGGGTGAAAAAGTGTTTGCTGCGATTTCAGGCAACTCGAAGTTTTTTGGAAGCTTGGCAGGTTCTTTCCATGAAAGTGATTCTCGCCAGTCTCTGCTTAGGGCTACATCAACAGCAAACAAACCATAGAGATAGAACTTGAAACTGCTTTATTGGGTCAAGTTTCAAAGAGCTAGCACAAACCGTGTTTGATTTAGAGTTCCAAATACATGTATCCCTATAGGAGAAAAGAGAGTGAAACCTCAAAATGAAACCGGTTACTGCCAACGAACGATTTAACCTAGAAGAACGAAATTTGGCGAGCCAAGTGGGATTGGTGTTACTGATCATTACCTGAAAGTTTCATCAAGATTGGGTGAAAAAGTGTGTGCTGAGATTTCAGGAAACTCGTAGTTTTTTGGAAGCTTGGCAGGCCCTTTCCATGAAAGTGAATCTCGCCAATTTCTGCTTAGGGCTACATCAACAGCAATCAAGCCATAGAGATAGAACTTGAAACTGCTTTATTGTGTCAAGTTTCAAATAGCTAGCACAAACAGTGTTTGATTTAGAGTTCCAAATACATGTATCCCTATAGGAGAAAACAGAGTGAAACCTCAAAATGAAACCGGTTACTGCCAACGAACGGTTTAACCTAGAAGAACGAAATTTGGCGAGCCAAGTGGGATTGGTGTACTGATCATTGCCAGAAAGTATCATCAAGATTGGGTGAAAAAAGTGTGTGCTGAGATTTCAGGCAACTCGAAGTTTTTTGAAAGCATGGCAGGCCCTTTCCATGAAAGTGATTCTCGCCAGTCTCTGCTTAGGGCTACATCAACAGCAAACAAACCATAGTGATAGAAACTTGAAACGGCTTTATTGTGTCAAGTTTCAAAGAGCTAGCACAAACCGTGTTTTATTTAGAGTTCCAAATACATGTATCCCTATAGGAGAAAACAGAGTGAAACCTCAAAATTAAACCGATTACTGGCAGGAACGGTTTAACCTAGAAGAACGAAATTTTGCAAGCCAAGTGGGATTGGTGTACTGATCATTACCTGAAAGTTTCATCAAGATTGGGTGAAAAGTGTGTGCTGAGATTTCAGGCAACTCGTAGTTTTTTGGAAGCTTGGCAGGCCCTTTCCATGAAAGTGATTCTCGCCAGTCTCTGCTTAGGGCTACATCAACAGCAAACAAACCATAGAGATAGAACTTGAAACTGCTTTATTGTGTCAAGTTTCAAAGAGCTAGCACAAACCGTGTTTGATTTAGAGTTCCAAATACATGTATCCCTATAGGAGAAAACAGAGTGAAACCTCAAAATGAAAACCGGTTACTGCCAACGAACGGGTAAACCTAGAAGAACGAAATTTGGCGAGCCAAGTGGGATTGGTGTACTGATCATTACCTGAAAGTTTCATCAAGATTGGGTGAAAAAGTGTTTGCTGAGATTTCAGGCAACTCGTAGTTTTTTGGAAGCTTGGCAGGCCCTTTCCATGAAAGTGATTCTCGCCAGTCTCTGCTTAGGGCTACCTCAACAGCAAACAAACCATAGAGATAGAACTTGAAACTGCTTTATTGTGTCTAGTTTCAAAGAGCTAGCACAAACAGTGTTTGATTTAGAGTTCCAAATACATGTATCCCTATAGGAGAAAACAGAGTGAAACCTCAATATGAAACCGGTTACTGCCAACGAACGGTTTAACCTAGAAGAACTAAATTTGGCGAGCCAAGTGGAATTGGTGTACTGATCATTACCTGAAAGTTTCATCAAGATTGGGTAAAAAAGTGTGTGCTGAGATTTCAGGAAACTCGTAGTTTTTTGGAAGCTTGGCTGGCCCTTTCCATTAAAGTGATTCTCGCCAGTCTCTGCTTAGGGCTACATCAACAGCAAACAAACCATAGAGAAAGAACTTGGAACTGCTTTATTGTGTCAAGTTTCAAAGAGCTAGCATAAACAGTGTTTGATTTAGAGTTCCAAATACATGTATCCCTATAGGAGAAAACAGAGTGAAACCTCAAAATGAAACCGGTTACTGCCACCGAACGGTTTAACCTAGAAGAACGAAATTTGGTGAGCCAAGTGGGATTGGTGTACTGATCATTACCTGAAAGTTTCATCAAGATTGGGTGAAAAAGTGTTTGCTGAGATTTCAGGCAACTCGTAGTTTTTTGGAAGCTTGGCAGCCCTTTCCATGAAAGTGATTCTCGCCAGTCTCTGCTTAGGGCTACATCAACAGCAAACAAACCATAGTGATAGAACTTGAAACGGCTTTATTGTGTCAAGTTTCAAAGAGCTAGCACAAACCGTGTTTGATTTAGAGTTCCAAATACATGTATCCCTATAGGAGAAAACAGAGTGAAACCTCAATATGAAACCGGTTACTGCCAACGAACGGTTTAACCTAGAAGAACGAAATTTGGCGAGCCAAGTAGGATTGGTGTACTGATCATTACCTGAAAGTATCATCAAGATTGGGTGAAAAAGTGTGTGCTGAGATTTCAGGCAACTCGAAGTTTTTTGAAAGCTTGGCAGGCCCTTTCCATGAAAAGTGATTCTCGCCAGTCTCTGCTTAGGGCTACATCAACAGCAAACAAACCGTAGTGATAGAACTTGAAACGGCTTTATTGTGTCAAGTTTCAAAGAGCTAGCACAAACCGTGTTTGATTTAGAGTTCCAAATACATGTATCCCTATAGGAGAAAACAGAGTGAAACCTCAAAATTAAACCGATTACTGGCAACGAACGGTTTAACCTAGAAGAACGAAATTTTGCGAGCCAAGTGGGATTGGTGTACTGATCATTACCTGAAAGTTTCATCAAGATTGGGTGAAAAGTGTGTGCTGAGATTTCAGGCAACTCGTAGTTTTTTGGAAGCTTGGCAGGCCCTTTCCATGAAAGTGATTCTCGCCAGTCTCTGCTTAGGGCTACATCAACAGCAAACAAACCATAGAGATAGAACTTGAAACTGCTTTATTGTGTCAAGTTTCAAAGAGCTAGCACAAACCGTGTTTGATTTAGAGTTCCAAATACATGTATCCCTATAGGAGAAAACAGAGTGAAACCTCAAAATGAAACCGGTTACTGCCACCGAACGGTTTAACCTAGAAGAACGAAATTTGGTGAGCCAAGTGGGATTGGTGTACTGATCATTACCTGAAAGTTTCATCAAGATTGGGTGAAAAAGTGTTTGCTGAGATTTCAGGCAACTCGTAGTTTTTTGGAAGCTTGGCAGGCCCTTTCCATGAAAGTGATTCTCGCCAGTCTCTGCTTAGGGCTATATCAACAGCAAACAAACCATAGAGATAGAACTTGAAACTGCTTTATTGTGTCAAGTTTCAAAGAGCTAGCACAAACCGTGTTTGATTTAGAGTTCCAAATACATGTATCCCTATAGGAGAAAACAGAGTGAAACCTCAAAATGGAACCGGTTACTGCCAATGAACGGTTTAACCTAGAAGAACGAAATTTGGCGAGCCAAGTGGGATTGGTGTACTGATCATTACCTGAAAGTTTCATCAAGATTGGGTGAAAAATTGTGTGCTGAGATTTCAGGCAACTCGTAGTTTTATGGAAGCTTGGCAGGCCCTTTCCATTAAAGTGATTCTCGCCAGTCTCTGTTTAGGGCTACATCAACAGCAAACAAACCATAGAGATAGAACTTGAAACTGCTTTATTGTGTCAAGTTTCAAAGAGCTAGCACAAACCGTGTTTGATTTAGAGTTCCAAATACATGTATCCCTATAGGAGAAAACAGAGTGAAACCTCAAAATGAAACCGGTTACTGCCAACGAACGGTTTAACCTAGAAGAACGAAATTTGGCGAGCCAAGTGGGATTGGTGTACTGATCATTACCTGAAAGTTTCATCAAGATTGGGTGAAAAATTGTGTGCTGAGATTTCAGGCAACTCGTAGTTTTATGGAAGCTTGGCAGGCCCTTTCCATGAAAGTGATTCTCGCCAGTCTCTGCTTAGGGCTACCTCAACAGCAAACAAACCATAGAGATAGAACTTGAAACTGCTTTATTGTGTCAAGTTTCAAAGAGCTAGCACAAACAGTGTTTGATTTAGAGTTCCAAATACATGTATCCCTATAGGAGAAAACAGAGTGAAACCTCAAAATGGAACCGGTTACTGCCAATGAACGGTTTAACCTAGAAGAACGAAATTTGGCAAGCCAAGTGGGATTGGTGTACTGATCATTACCTGAAAGTTTCATCAAGATTGGGTGAAAAATTGTGTGCTGAGATTTCAGGCAACTCGTAGTTTTATGGAAGCTTGGCAGGCCCTTTCCATTAAAGTGATTCTCGCCAGTCTCTGTTTAGGGCTACATCAACAGCAAACAAACCATAGAGATAGAACTTGAAACTGCTTTATTGTGTCAAGTTTCAAAGAGCTAGCACAAACCGTGTTTGATTTAGAGTTCCAAATACATGTATCCCTATAGGAGAAAACAGAGTGAAACCTCAAAATGAAACCGGTTACTGCCAACGAACGGTTTAACCTAGAAGAACGAAATTTGGCGAGCCAAGTGGGATTGGTGTACTGATCATTACCTGAAAGTTTCATCAAGATTGGGTCATAAAGTGTTTGCTGAGATTTCAGGCAACTCGTAGTTTTTTGGAAGCTTGGCAGGCCCTTTCCATGAAAGTGACTCTCGCCAATTTCTGCTTAGGGCTACATCAACAGCAATCAAGACATAGAGATAGAACTTGAAACTGCTTTATTGTGTCAAGTTTCAAAGAGCTAGCACAAACCGTGTTTGATTTAGAGTTCCAAATACATGTATCTCTATAGGAGAAAACAGAGTGAAACCTCAAAATGGAACCGGTTACTGCCAACGAACGGTTTTACCTAGAAGAACGAAATGTGGCGAGCCAAGTGGGATTGGTGTACTGATCATTACCTGAAAGTTTCATCAAGATTGGGTGAAAAAGTGTTTGCTGAGATTTCAGGCAACTCGTAGTTTTTTGGAAGCTTGGCAGGCCCTTTCCATGAAAGTGATTCTCGCCAGTCTCTGCTTAGGGCTACATCAACAGCAAACAAACCATAGAGATAGAACTTGAAACTGCTTTATTGTGTCAAGTTTCAAAGAGCTAGCACAAACCGTGTTTGATTTAGAGTTCCAAATACATGTATCCCTATAGGAGAAAACAGAGTGAAACCTCAAAATGAAACCGGTTACTGCCAACAAACGGTTTAACCTAGAAGAACTAAATTTGGCGAGCCAAGTGGGATTGGTGTACTGATCATTACCTGAAAGTTTCATCAAGATTGGGTGAAAAAGTGTTTGCTGAGATTTCAGGCAACTCGTAGTTTTTTGGAAGCTTGGCAGGCCCTTTCCATGAAAGTGACTCTCGCCAATTTCTGCTTAGGGCTACATCAACAGCAAACAAGCCATAGAGATAGAACTTGAAACTCCTTTATTGTGTCAAGTTTCAAAGAGCTAGCACAAACCGTGTTTGATTTAGAGTTCCAAATACATGTATCCCTATAGGAGAAAACAGAGTGAAACCTCAAAATGGAACCGGTTACTGCCAACGAACGATTTAACCTAGAAGAACGAAATTTGGCGAGCCAAGTGGGATTGGTGTACTGATCATTACCTGAAAGTTTCATCAAGATTGGGTGAAAAAGTGTGTGCTGAGATTTCAGGCAACTCGTAGTTTTTTGGAAGCTTGGCAGGCCCTTTCCATGAAAGTGATTCTCACCAGTCTCTGCTTAGGGCTACATCAACAGCAAACAAACCATAGAGATAGAACTTGAAACTGCTTTATTGTGTCAAGTTTCAAAGAGCTAGCACAAACCGTGTTTGATTTAGAGTTCCAAATACATGTATCCCTATAGGAGAAAACAGAGTGAAACCTCAAAATGAAACCGGTTACTGCCAACGAACGGTTTAACCAGAAGAACAAAATTTGGCGAGCCAAGTGGGATTGGTGTACTGATCATTACCTGAAAGTTTCATCAAGATTCAGTGAAAAATTGTGTGCTGAGATTTCAGGCAACTCGTAGTTTTATGGAAGCTTGGCAGGCCCTTTCCATTAAAGTGATTCTCGCCAGTCTCTGCTTAGGGCTACATCAACAGCAAACAAACCATAGAGATAGAACTTGAAACTGCTTTATTGTGTCAAGTTTCAAAGAGCTAGCACAAACCGTGTTTGATTTAGAGTTCCAAATACATGTATCCCTATAGGAGAAAACAGAGTGAAACCTCAAAATGAAACCGGTTACTGCCAACGAACGGTTTAACCTAGAAGAACGAAAATTTGGCGAGCCAAGTGGGATTGGTGTACTGATCATTACCTGAAAGTTTCATCAAGATTGGGTGAAAAAGTGTGTGCTGAGATTTCAGGCAACTCGTAGTTTTTTGGACGCTTGGCAGGCCCTTTCCATGAAAGTGACTCTCGCCAATTTCTGCTTAGAGCTACATCAACAGCAAACAAGCCATAGAGA